>NW_028319737.1:0-122691 GCF_062004578.1 Staurois parvus | reverse complement strand
TTCCACCAGCACAATGGGCCATCTCCATGCAAACATTGCCATGACAACCAACAACCATCCCTCCATGGTGTCCTCACCCCATCCACATGCCAAGCTAACCTGAAAACATGGCGTGTAGGATGAGTACACCACAGAGAACCACCAGGAGGAAGCAAGGAGACCTGAACTGACAGAAGCCTGGAGGCCACACTCAACACCCTCCTTTAGAAAATGCAACGTGCCTGGCTGTCATGCAGGCTCATGTATGCAGATCAGGAGTTCTGGCTTCTTGATCCAGGTCAAGGAGTCAATGTCAGAGTCCGGGAGAGCCAGGAAAGCAGCATTTTCATGGAGGGGTCAGCAGTGGCATGACAGGTTCCCTTTAATAATGGGCCAGTAGGAGGAGCTGTTTTCACAAGTCAATCGGCAATTACACATCCGGAACAGAAAGACGCCCGGCTCCTAAGGTGTCGAGATTTGTAATCATTGATTAGCAGTTGTAAATGAGATATTCATCATCAATTAACATGCTGAACGATGCAACACACTATATATACAAATCTGTTGATCACAAATTACCATCTATTGGTGATAAATGTAATGGTGGCCATACACGTAACAATCTGATCAACAGGATCCAATCTATGACCATCGAAAGCACTTGATTTCAATGGAATTATTCTCATCAGTCTGGACGGAAAATCCGATGGTGTGATCACTAGGTGTACAGCACATCGTCCGATCGAATTTCCCCCACACAGTAAGATCGATCGGCAATACAATCTATAGAAAATTGTAACATCTACAGAAGAAAACATTTCAATCAATCTAAATTCCGATCGGTTCTCAACAAAATTCTGCCAAGACTGATGGAGAGTGGAAGGAAGGGGGGTCTGTATTGATCAGTTCAGTCACACTCATTGATTGATTATTGATGGCATTGATATGTGACATCGAGAACACTTACTGGGAAGTGAGGTAGAGACACCTGACCATTGGCCTTCACACTGCGATGCATCTCCCGCTGCAGCTGCTTCTTACTGCCCGAGCGATACGGCGGAACCCCGTCCCTGCAGGACAGACGCAACATGGCGGGTCAGTACGTGCGACAGTCACAGGACCATCATACATCGCGACAACTAGAACATCCGTGACAACTAGAACACTGGAACATCCGTGACAACTAGAACACTGGAACATCCGTGACAATTAGAACACTGGAACATCTGTGACAACTAGAACACTGGAACATCCGTGACAACTAGAACACTGGAACATCCGTGACAACTAGAACACTGGAACATCCGTGACAACTAGAACACTGGAACATTCGTGACAACTAGAACACTGGAACATCCGTGACAATTAGAACACTGGAACATCCGTGACAACTAGAACACTGGAACATTCGTGACAATTAGAACACTGGAACATCCGTGACAACTAGAACACTGGAACATCCGTGACAACTAGAACACTGGAACATCCGTGACAACTAGAACACTGGAACATTCATGACAACTGGAACATCCGTGACAACTAGAACACTGGAACATCCGTGACAACTAGAACACTGGAACATCCGTGACAACTAGAACACTGGAACATCCGTGACAACTAGAACACAGACACCTGTAACTTTGTAACATTCATATCACCTAGAACACGGACACCTGTAACTTTGTAACATTCATATCACCTAGAACACGGACACCTGTAACTTTGTAACATTCATATCACCTAGAACACGGACACCTGTAACTTTGTAACATTCATATCACCTAGAACACAGACACCTGTAACTTTGTAACATTCATATCACCTAGAACACGGACACCTGTAACATTGTAACATTCATATCACCTAGAACACGGACACCTGTAACATTGTAACATTCATATCACCTAGAACACAGACACCTGTAACATTGTAACATTCATATCACCTAGAACACGGACACCTGTAACATTCCGTCCCGTTTCCCAGTGCACATAGTGGACACTTGGAGTCTGTCCGCTTCCCCTGTGCAGGATCTAGAAGTACAGTGGGACCTATTGATGGTGTATTGATCCTTCCTGACATATAACGGATACTTCCAGAGTCTGCGCAGAGACAGATGCAGACTAATGGCAGAGCTGCTGTTTGTTCCATAAAGGGGACCTGTCATGGTAAAGGTCTGTATTCCCATCACACAGGTTCCTGGAAATGGGGCCCTTCAATAGCGGTGCTGCAGAGACGCCACAAATAAACGGACGTTCTCCAGCACATCATGGATCCCACAGAAGGATCCGTCACAGAGCAATGCTCCAGAGCCACGCAGGACCCCTGTGGCAGACATGTGATCACATACCTGATGAAGGGGTCCTGCGTGGGTCCGTAACGTTGCACTTTCCTCTGTGACGGATCCTTCTGCAATGAAAACCTCTTTGGACCGTATTTTGGGATCCATGGTGTGCTGGCGCATACAGTCAGGTCCATAAATATTGGGACATGGACACAATTCTAACATTTTTGGCTCTATACACCACAATGGATTTGAAATGAAAGGAACAAGATGTGCTTTAACTGCAGACTGTCAGCTTTAATTTGAGGGTATTTACATCCAAATCAGGTGAACGGTGTAGGAATTACAACAGTTTGCATATGTGCCTCCCACTTGTTAAGGGACCAAAAGTAATGGGACAATTGGCTTCTCAGCTGTTCCATGGCCAGGTGTGTGTTATTCCCTCATTATCCCAATTACAATGAGCAGATAAAAGGTCCAGAGTTCATTTCAAGTGTGCTATTTGCATTTGGAATCTGTTGCTGTCAACTCTCAAGATGAGACCCAAAGAGCTGTCACTATCAGTGAAGCCATCATTAGGCTGAAAAAACAAAACAAACCCATCAGAGAGATAGCAAAAACATTAGGCGTGGCCAGAACAACTGTTTGGAACATTCTTAAAAAGAAGGAACGCACCGGTGAGCCCAGCAACACCAAAAGACCCGGAAGACCACGGAAAACAACTGTGGTGGATGAGCAAAGAATTCTTTCCCTGGTGAAGAAAACACCCTTCACAACAGTTGGCCAGATCAAGAACACTCTCCAGGAGGTAGGTGTATGTGTGTCAAAGTCACCAATCAGAGAAGACTTCACCAGAGTGAATACAGAGGGTTCACCACAAGATGGAAACCATTGGTGAGCCTCAAACACAGGAAGGCCAGATTAGAGTTTGCCAAACGACATGTAAAAAATCCTTCACAGTTCTGGAACAACATCCTATGGACAGATGAGACCGACATCAACTTGTACCAGAGTGATGGGAAGAGAAGAGGATGGAGAAGGAACTGCTCATGGTCCTCAGCATACCACCTCATCAGTGATCATGGTGGTGGTAGTGTCATGGCGTGGGCATGTATGGCTGCCAATGGAACTGCTTCTCTTGTATTTATTGATGATGTGACGGCTGACAGAAGCAGCCGGATGAATTGTGAAGTGTTTCGGGAATATTATCGGCTCATATTCAGCCAAATGCTTCACAACTCATTGGACGCTTCACAGTGCAGATGGACAATGACCCAAAGCAGACTGCAAAAGACACCAAAGAAGTGGAATGTTCTGCAATGGCCAATCACCTGACCTGAATCCGATTGAGCATTTCACTTGCTGAAGACAAAACTGAAGGGAAAATGCCCCAAGAACAAGCAGGAACTGAAGACAGTTGTAGTAAAGGCCTGGCAGAGCATCACCAGGGATGACACCCAGCGTCTGGTGATGTCTATGCGTTCCACACTTCAGGCTGTCATTGACTGCAAAGGATTTGTAACCAAGTATTAAAAAGTGAAAGTTTGATTTATGATTATTATTCTGTCCCATTACTTTTGGTCCCTTAACAAGTGGGAGGCACATATGCAAACTGTTGTAATTCCTACACCGTTCACCTGATTTGGATGTAAATACCCTCAAATTAAAGCTGACAGTCTGCAGGTAAAGCACATCTTGTTCCTTTCATTTCAAATCCATTGTGGTGTATAGAGCCAAAAATGTTAGAATTGTGTCCATGTCCCAATATTTATGGACCTGACTGTATGTTCCTTTATTGGGGGGTAAACAAAAGGGCCGCCATTGCCGCTGCCATCCTGAGCTCAGAGCTTTGTGATTGGTTGAGCTGGACAGGAGTTCTCAGGGGTTCAGGCCCGGAACCTGCAGACACTCATCAATGGGAGCACCCATCACAGGCTCACCTTATATAATGCTCAGAACAATGTTGTTCTATATACTCGCTGTGAGACCCCGAGGGACCCAACACGTGTGACCCCCCCAAGTGACCTGAGGGGGGGTTACTCACTATGGCAGAAAACCTCCAACCAATCACAGCAGTGCTGTCTTGTTTATTACAGACTGTCGATTGGCTGTCGTAGTTTGCAGTAATACCCCATATATAGGAAGAGAGAATTGTCACTGAGCTATACCCATGTTCACCAGCAGAGGGCGCACTGGTCACACTGCGTTCCCATCACTCCATCCCATGTACAGAGGGAATGGTCCCGAGGATTTCCCGGGTCGCAGGCCGCCACGTTGGGGTCTAAAGGCCAGCTGAGCGCGGTACGACTTTCCAACAGCCGGGGAACTAAAAGTCTCAGCAAGCCCCCCTTTCCCGCCCGTCGGGCGTTTTACAGGAGGGAACATTTTTTGATTGGCACTTTGGGGTGTGCAGCGGGTGACATTCCCGGACAGGACGTTCCCTTACGTCAGACGCTGCGCGCCCGTCCGCGGACAGAAATAGTTGCGCAGCGGCTTTGACCGAGGATTGGGTTGCCGATGTACTCAGCGGCGTGTCGGTTTGGCGGGGGCTGGGTAACGGCGCTGTGATCTCACGCACATCAAAAGGCTGGTTTGTAAGATAAGGTGATGTTTGAAGTTCAATGCGCTCCGTTCCCTTGGCGTCCGACGCTCGAGGAGGGGGAGGGGCCCCCGAATAAAACACTGCGCTGTATGGAAAGAGGACCAATAATTAGGGAACGATTCGCCCGGAGAACGGCGGGGGGGCGAAGAACAGAAAGTCGCAGCGCTGCCACGAGGGGCGGGAGAGACGGTGAACATGGCCACGGTGGGGGTGGAGGACAGGACTGGACACCGGGCAGAGGTGGCTGAGATTGATGGAGGAAGGGGGGCCCCATGGTATGGTTGTCACCCACACGGGGGGGGGGGGCTCTGGATTTGCCAACGCTTTGTAGTTTGGCCCCCTGGCGCTTTAATCAGCCATTGTCCGCAGCAGAGGGTCTCCTCAAACGCCGACAGCCGGGGGGGACGCTGCTACCGGCTCACTTCATCTCCCACCTCCGAGACCATCAACCGGTCTGAGGACTTCGGAAGAAACATGAGACTGTCAGAGGATCTCTGCATCAAATGCTTGTTACCTACAGCCAGGCTCTTGAAGTATCCTTGAAGTGACACACACAGGAGTACACCCCGCTCCCCCCAGGAGAGTACACCCCGCTCCCCCCAGGAGAGTCCACCCCGCTCCCCCCATCCCCCCAGGAGAGTCCACCCCGCTCCCCCCACAGCTGACAGGCCACTTACACACTGCTGTCTGTCATGGACATGGAGTCGTCCGTCATGGCGTCGCTGGACACTTCGCTCTCATTGGTGCTGGCGGCCGGTGCAAAGACGAATCCAGAGCTGACGTGGTACGGGTTGACGGGGTCACTCCTCTTGTACGCCCTGCGGGACACAACACAGAACATGTCACTGAACGTCGCCCCACTTTAACCCTTTGTTATCCACGAGATGACACAGATACTCAGCACTGACTGGCCTGCACATGGATATCCACATCTCCCTGTTTGATCCCAACACCTCCATATCCAATCTATGTGCTATGTACAGCGCTGCGGACTATGTTGGTGCTATACCAATACTGAACAGGAAGTACCCAAAGAAAACACCCCCCATTTATCTCCTACCCAACATGACGCCATATTGTCAGCAACCCAAAGTAACCAGCTGGACCGGCACTGACCCCCAATGTAAGGGACATTCTTCCCACTGACCCCCAATGTAAGGGACATTCTTCCCACTGACCCCCAATGTAAGGGACATTCTTCCCACTGACCACCAATGTAAGGGACATTCTTCCCACTGACCCCCAATGTAAGGGACATTCTTCCCACTGACCACCAATGTAAGGGACATTCTTCTCACTGACCCCCAATGTAAGGGACATTCTTCCCACTGACCCCCAATGTAAGGGACATTCTTCCCACTGACCCCCAATGTAAGGGACATTCTTCCCACTGACCACCAATGTAAGGGACATTCTTCTCACTGACCACCAATGTAAGGGACATTCTTCTCACTGACCCCCCAATGTAAGGGACATTCTTCCCACTGACCCCCCAATGTAAGGGACATTCTTCCCACTGACCCCCAATGTAAGGGACATTCTTCCCACTGACCCCCCAATGTAAGGGACATTCTTCCCACTGATCACCAATGTAAGGGACATTCTTCCCACTGACCACCAATGTAAGGGACATTCTTCCCACTGATCACCAATGTAAGGGACATTCTTCCCACTGACCCCCAATGTAAGGGACATTCTTCCCACTGACCCCCAATGTAAGGGACATTCTTCCCACTGACCACCAATGTAAGGGACATTCTTCTCACTGACCACCAATGTAAGGGACATTCTTCTCACTGACCCCCCAATGTAAGGGACATTCTTCCCACTGACCCCCCAATGTAAGGGACATTCTTCCCACTGACCCCCAATGTAAGGGACATTCTTCCCACTGACCCCCCAATGTAAGGGACATTCTTCCCACTGATCACCAATGTAAGGGACATTCTTCCCACTGACCACCAATGTAAGGGACATTCTTCCCACTGATCACCAATGTAAGGGACATTCTTCCCACTGACCACCAATGTAAGGGACATTCTTCCCACTGACCCCCCAATGTAAGGGACATTCTTCCCACTGACCCCCAATGTAAGGGACATTCTTCTCACTGACCACCAATGTAAGGGACATTCTTCCCACTGATCACCAAGGTAAGGGACATTCTTCCCACTGACCCCCAATGTAAGGGACATTCTTCTCACTGACCACCAATGTAAGGGACATTCTTCCCACTGATCACCAAGGTAAGGGACATTCTTCCCACTGACCCCCCAATGTAAGGGACATTCTTCCCACTGACCACCAATGTAAGGGACATTCTTCCCACTGACCCCCAATGTAAGGGACATTCTTCCCACTGACCACCAATGTAAGGGACATTCTTCCCACTGACCCCCCAATGTAAGGGACATTCTTCCCACTGACCTCCAATGTAAGGGACATTCTTCCCACTGATCCCCAATATAAGGGGCATTCTTCCCACTGATCCCCAATATAAGGGGCATTCTTCCCACTGACCCCCAATGTAAGGGACATTCTTCCCACTGACCCCCCAATGTAAGGGACATTCTTCCCACTGACCCCCAATGTAAGGGACATTCTTCCCACTGACCCCCAATGTAAGGGACATTCTTCCCACTGACCCCCAATGTAAGGGACATTCTTCCCACTGACCACCAATGTAAGGGACATTCTTCCCACCGACCACTAATGTAAGGGACATTCTTCCCACCGACCCCCCAATGTAAGGGACATTCTTCCCACCGACCCCCAATGTAAGGGACATTCTTCCCACCGACCACCAATGTAAGGGACATTCTTCCCACTGACCCCCAATGTAAGGGACATTCTTCCCACTGACCCCCAATGTAAGGGACACTCTTCCCACTGACCACCAATGTAAGGGACATTCTTCCCACTGATCCCCAATGTAAGGGACGTTCTTCCCACTGACCCCCAATGTAAGGGACATTCTTCCCACTGACCCCCAATGTAAGGGACATTCTTCCCACTGACCCCCAATGTAAGGGACATTCTTCCCACTGATCACCAATGTAAGGGACATTCTTCTCACTGACCCCCAATGTAAGGGACATTCTTCCCACTGACCTCCAATGTAAGGGACATTCTTCCCACTGATCACCAATGTAAGGGACATTCTACCCACTGACCCCCAATGTAAGGGACATTCTTCCCACTGATCACCAATGTAAGGGACGTTCTTCCCACTGACCCCCAATGTAAGGGACATTCTTCCCACTGACCCCCAATGTAAGGGACATTCTTCCCACTGATCACCAATGTAAGGGACGTTCTTCCCACTGACCCCCAATGTAAGGGACGTTCTTCCCACTGACCCCCAATGTAAGGGACATTCTTCCCACTGACCCCCAATGTAAGGGACATTCTTCCCACTGATCACCAATGTAAGGGACATTCTTCCCACTGACCCCCAATGTAAGGGACATTCTTCCCACTGACCACCAATGTAAGGGACATTCTTCCCACTGATCCCCAATGTAAGGGACGTTCTTCCCACTGACCCCCAATGTAAGGGACGTTCTTCCCACTGACCCCCAATGTAAGGGACATTCTTCCCACTGACCCCCAATGTAAGGGACATTCTTCCCACTGATCACCAATGTAAGGGACATTCTTCCCACTGATCACCAATGTAAGGGACATTCTTCTCACTGACCCCCAATGTAAGGGACATTCTTCCCACTGACCTCCAATGTAAGGGACATTCTTCCCACTGATCACCAATGTAAGGGACATTCTTCCCACTGACCACCAATGTAAGGGACATTCTTCCCACTGACCCCCCAATGTAAGGGACATTCTTCCCACTGACCCCCAATGTAAGGGACATTCTTCCCACTGACCACCAATGTAAGGGACATTCTTCCCACTGACCCCCAATGTAAGGGACATTCTTCCCACTGACCACCAATGTAAGGGACATTCTTCCCACCGACCCCCCAATGTAAGGGACATTCTTCCCACTGACCCCCAATGTAAGGGACATTCTTCCCACTGACCACCAATGTAAGGGACATTCTTCCCACTGACCCCCAATGTAAGGGACATTCTTCCCACTGACCCCCAATGTAAGGGACATTCTTCCCACTGACCACCAATGTAAGGGACATTCTTCCCACTGACCCCCAATGTAAGGGACATTCTTCCCACTGACCCCCAATGTAAGGGACATTCTTCCCACTGACCCCCAATGTAAGGGACATTCTTCCCACTGACCCCCAATGTAAGGGACATTCTTCCCACTGACCAACAATGTAAGGGACATTCTTCCCACTGACCCCCAATGTAAGGGACATTCTTCCCACTGACCCCCAATGTAAGGGACATTCTTCCCACTGATCACCAATGTAAGGGACATTCTTCCCACTGACCACCAATGTAAGGGACATTCTTCCCACTGACCACCAATGTAAGGGACATTCTTCCCACTGATCACCAATGTAAGGGACATTCTTCCCACTGACCCCCAATGTAAGGGACATTCTTCCCACTGACCCCCCAATGTAAGGGACATTCTTCCCACTGACCCCCCAATGTAAGGGACATTCTTCCCACTGACCCCCAATGTAAGGGACATTCTTCCATTCTTCCCACTGACCCCCCAATGTAAGGGACATTCTTCCCACTGACCCCCAATGAAAGGGACATTCTTCCCACTGACCCCCAATGGAAGGGACATTCTTCCCACTGACCCCCAATGTAAGGGACATTCTTCACACTGACCCCAAATGTAAGGGACATTCTTCCCACTGACCCCCAATGTAAGGGACATTCTTCCCACTGACCCCCAATGTAAGGGACATTCTTCCCACTGACCCCCCAATGTAAGGGACATTCTTCCCACTGACCCCCAATGTAAGGGACATTCTTCCCACTGACCCCCAATGTAAGGGACATTCTTCCCACTGACCCCCAATGTAAGGGACATTCTTCCCACTGACCCCCAATGTAAGGGACATTCTTCCCACTGACCCCCAATGTAAGGGACATTCTTCCCACTGATCCCCAATGTAAGGGACATTCTTCCCACTGACCCCCAATGTAAGGGGCATTCTTCTCACTGACCTCCAATGTAAGGGACTTTCATCCCACTGACCCCCCAATGTAAGGGACGTTCTTCCCACTGACCCCCAATGTAAGGGACGTTCTTACCACTGACCACCAATGTAAGGGACGTTCTTTCCACTGACCCCCAATGTAAGGGACGTTCTTCCCACTGACCCCCAATGTAAGGGACGTTCTTCCCACTGATCACCAATGTAAGGGGCATTCTTCCCACTGACCCCCAATGTAAGGGACGTTCTTCCCACTGATCACCAATGTAAGGGGCATTCTTCCCACTGACCCCCAATGTAAGGGACATTCTTCCCACTGATCACCAATGTAAGGGACATTCTTCCCACTGATCACCAATGTAAGGGACATTCTTCCCACTGACCCCCAATGTAAGGGACATTCTTCCCACTGATCACCAATGTAAGGAACATTCTTCCCACTGACCTCCAATGTAAGGGACATTTTTCCCACTGACCCCCAATGTAAGGGACATTCTTCCCACTGACCCCCCAATGTAAGGGACATTCTTCCCACTGACCCCCAATGTAAGGGACATTCTTCCCACTGACCCCCAATGTAAGGGACATTCTTCCCACTTGGGAAAGAAAAGGAAAGATGAGGAAGGTTGAGGAAAGATAAGGAAGGATTAGGAAGGTTGAGGAGGGTTGTGGAAGGCTGAGAAAGGATGTGGAAGGATGAGGAAGGTTGAGGAAAGATGAGGAGGGTTGAGGAAAGATGAGGAGGGTTGAGGAAAGATGAGGAGGGTTGAGGAAAGATGAGGAGGGTTGTAGAAGGATAGGGAAGGATGTGGAAGGTTGTCGGAAGGATGAGGAACATGAGGAAAGATGAGGAAGGATGAGGAAAGATGAGGAAGGATTAGGAAGGTTGAGGAAGGATGAGGAAAGATAAGGAAGGTTGAGGAAGGATGAGGAAGGCTGAGGAAGGCTGAGAAAGGATGAGGAAGATGAGGAAGGATGAGGATGGATGAGGATGGATGAGGAAGGATAAGGAAGGATGAGGAAGGATGAGGAAGGATGTGGAAGGCTGAGAAAGGATGAGGAAGATGAGGAAGGATGAGGATGGATGAGGATGGATGAGGAAGGATAAGGAAGGATGAGGAAGGATGAGGATGGATGAGGATGGATGAGGAAGGATAAGGAAGGATGAGGAAGGTTGAGGAAGGTTGAGGAAGGTTGAGGAAAGATGAGGAAGGATGAGGAAAGATGAGGGAGGTTGTAGAAGGATATGGAAGGATGAAGAAGGATGTGGAAGGTTGTGGAAGGCTGAGAAAGGTTGAGGAAGGTTGTGGAAGGACATGGAAGGTTGAGGAAGGATGGAGAAAGATGAGGAAGGTTGAGGAAGGATGGAGAAAGATGAGGAAGGTTGAGGAAGGATGGAGAAAGATGAGGAAGAGTGAGGAAGGATGTAATATTCAACAGACAGATCTCAGTCCAGCTCCGTTCTGATGGAGGTGGAGAGGAATCCTTGCTCAGAAATCAGGAGAACCTCAGAGATCTCTTCTGTTTGATGGCATTTTAGGTTGTGGCTGTTATAATGAAAACAAGGAGGACATTTCTGAAGTTCTACCAATAAACAAACCCCATGACATGGCTACTAACACTACATCACCCTCGGCTTCTATGGCACCATTTTTCCATAAATAGTCCTCCAGGTCAGCTCAGATCTAATAATGACATGAGATGAGACAATTATTATGTCTCCTGGAGATCCTGAAAAAGTCTCTTCAGAAGTTTCATTGCCCAGTGAACTGCAGACACCGGAACTTGTGGCATCACAGCACCAGGGTTCTTGTTGCAACTTCCATCACTTCTCTATCTATGGTTGGATGTTTTTCCCATGTTGGTGGGTTTCCTTCTCTGACTCTGATACTCGGCCACATCCCAACAACTTGGAGAGCCACATCCAACCAGGCTGGCCCTAGTCTGTGCCTGTACAGGTATGGGGGAACATTAGAGTGTAAGCTCCTCTGGTACAGAGGCTGATGTGACTACGAGGGAGGGGAACATTAGAGTGTAAGCTCCTCTAGTACAGAGACTGATGTGACTGTGGGGGAGGGGACATTAGAGTGTAAGCTCCTCTTGTACAGAGACTGATGTGACTGTGGGGGAGGGAACATTAGAGTGTAAGCTCCTCTGGTACAGAGACTGATGTGACTGTGGGGGAGGGGACATTAGAGTGTAAGCTCCTCTGGTACAGAGACTGATGGGACTGGCTCAGTGTGCTCTGTACAGCGCTGCGGTATATGTCAGAGCTATATATATGTATAATAATAATTATGATGTCAGAATGAAAAGCTTTATCTTCCTGAATGAACCTATATTGGAGTCCCAAGCCAGGACAAGCATGTAAGCTCTCCTCCACGGGGCCCCGTAGGGTACAGATAGGATACCCGGGGCCCTTCCCCTGAACTCTGCACATCTGATGATGAAAAGTGGGACTTTCATCTGTGCTGCCATAATAGAATGGTCGGCTAGAAGGACAGACTGTATCCATTATATGACTCCAGATCAGAGGGGATCTTCTTCCCAGTCATCCAACTTCAAAGCCAAGACATTCCTTTCAATTAACCTCCAGCTTACATGCGTTAACCCTTCAACCACCACAACATGAGAACTGGAATCATAGGACACAGGACAACCTCTATTGCACAAGTCAGGTGATCAGGAAATGGTGGAGGTCCTGGGAACAATTATTTCCAAAAACTGAGCTACTGATGGAAAACTCTGCAGAATATATCAATATTGATCTGTCAGGAGGGGGATGGGAGGGAGCGATGTTCTGCAGATCTCTAAATCCATAAAAATACAGACTATATCAGTATACAATACTCTTTGTGACAATGATTGGTATTGCTGATGGCCAGGTCATAATATCACAACACTAATAATATACGGTCAGATCAATCATCAGTCCTCCCACTGATGTAGCGTGCCATGGCATCCCAACGTGGTCATTGGCGGTCTCCCTGATGGTGTAGGTGCAAGCTGAGTCAGCAGAGGGCGATGTCCTCCACCTAGTGAGCATCTCCCATTGAGGGTCACCTGGGGTGAGCAGGGTACCAGCTGTGCACATACTCATATAACCGGGGTCACCTAACTCCACACACGCTCACCATTGGCTGTTGACCTCAATTTAGGCAAAAAGACGACCTTCAAGACAAACTTAGGACTCAGCATGCAACTCAGATCCTGGAACAGCGTCCAGGGCCAAGCCTAAAAAAACGTTCTCCTGACCTAAGTTTGAAAAATGAAAACCAAAACAATCAGAATATCAGGTTAATGAATACCGAGGTAGTGAGTATTGCGATAGGTAGTAGTCCGTCAACGGCAACTAAAGCCATTCTTTCCATAAGATACTCTGTGAATGATAGACGAAGACAACACTGAATGGATCTACAGTCCACGTCTGGTCACCAGCATCAGGAGAACTAGGACAAGTACTGTAACTGTCACCATCATTCAAAGCAGAAACAGTCAAGCGAAAACGGAGACGTAGCCACCCATAAAGCTCCATATACCACCACAACAAATTATTGATAGCAAATTAGTTCACAGAGGAGAACTACAACTTGACATCACTCATTAGCACAGAACGAAGATACACAACATCCCTATGATTCCATGAAGAACACACTACACGTGGTGAAGGGGAGAAGACACGAGAAAGCTGAGTCCTACCTGTAGCAGTGGTCCATGGCCTCCTTGGCTCGGGAATTTGCAGTAGCCCTCAAAGATTTGCTGGATAGAGCCACCACCGATGGTGAGCCCTTGTGTTTTAGGTCCACACAGTTCAGTTCTTCCTCCTCATTTAAAGTGGGCAGATAGCCGCTAACTAGTTTTAAGCTCCCGGGTCCCATGTTGTTGAAGTAAGCTGTGTTCTCTCCTCCAGTCCTGACGTATTCGAGGTATATATCGGAGGTGAGGAACATGTGGTAAGCGTTGTCCTCCATCATCGCCTGGATCTCTGCTTGAGCTTGGTCAAACATGGTGGAATCAATCTGCTGCTTCTTGATGGAGTCCCGGATGAAAACTTTGGTTGGAGGCTTCAGCTGTTTGGACACGACGCCGTAATTCTCAATGTAGCGTTTGTGGATAGCCTTAGCCACCCTCAGTGTTTTTGGGGTCCTTGATGTCCATCTGTCGGAAACCATTGCAGGCAAACCAGAAGTCTAAAGTATCCACGCATTTTTCCCTTTCCAAGAAAGTCCGGAAAAGATGAGCTCCATCCTGATCACCCAGCAAGGAATGCAAGGACTTGTTCCACCTCGCCAGCGGAGAGTCAGGGGACGCACTGCCTTCCGGCTCCCCCAAACCATCTTCATTTCTCCGGGGAGGATCAGAAAGCGGTGCGCACTTTGATCTTTGGCTTGGAGCTGGGAACTGGCATGGTGTCTGGCCTTCTTCTCCTGGCACTGGTGGGCGAGGGGCGTCTTCTCGAAAGCTGCTGGTCTCATCCGAGAGGTGAGCCCCCAGCAAGGCACTGCTCATGGCTCTCCGGCTGCTATTGTAGATGTGAAATTCCTCTGTAATCTGCTCTCTCTCTCTCAAGTCAGCAGGGGATCCTGCGAGCCTTCTTCCCTCTGTAAATGAAAAGAAAGTATTGATTTAATCAAAACCAGATCCGCCCAACATCAAAAGAAAAAGTAAACAGTCTTTTCAACTCCTCACTGCCACAGAGAGCCACAGACATACACAATGCAAATCACAGAGCGCGTTCAAAGGACGCCATGTGAGTGGAGAGGCTTAACCCCCTACGCCCAGAGACCGACAGAGAGAGACAAATCTATGGCCATGGATGGATGGATGGATGGATGGATAGATGGATGGATGGATGGATGGATAGATGATGAATGGATGGATGGATAGAGCAAGCAATGTAAAGCAATTCTTTTCACGTTACCACTGGAGAGAGACTCTCTATATTGGGCAGTCTTGGTTCTGAAGCCAACATGGTGCCCAGACCAGCACCTGGCCAGTACAAGATGCCCAGTGTAGCAGGAAGGACAGTGTGGGGTTTGGGGTACAGGACATGGAATGCAGTGTGAGGGGTGCAAGGATGCAGGGCACAGTGCAGGGGATGGAATGAGGGGTATGGGGTGTAAGACTACAGGGTACAGCTTGAGGGTTGCAGGGTGTTGATTAAGTGTTGCAGGGTATGGAGTGAAGGGTGAAGGTTGCAAGACATGGGAGTGAGGGGTTCGGGGTACGGGTGGACAGTTGGAAAAGGATGCAGGGCATGGGGTGTAGGCTTGAAGGAATGGGGTAAAGGGTGTCGAAGCTGAAGGTATGGGGTGAGGGGATGTAGGCTTGCAAGATATGAGTTATAGACTTGCACGGTATAGGGGTGCAGGGTACAGGTTGAGGAGTGCAGAGTATGGGATAGAAGGGTGCAGGGTATAGGATGAGGGGTGCAGGGTATAGTATGTGGGGATGCAGGGTATAGGGTGAGGGGTGCAGGGTACAGCATGAGGGGTGCAGGGTACAGGATGTAAGGGTGCAGGGTATAGTATTTAAGGGTGTAGGGTACAGGATGAGGGGTGCAGGGTACAGGATGAGGGGTGCAGGGTATAGTATTTAAGGGTGTAGGGTACAGGATGAGGGGTGCAGGGTACAGGATGAGGGGTGCAGGATATAGGATTTAAGGGTGTAGGGTACAGAATGAGGGGTGCAGGGTATAGGATGAGGGGTGCAGGGTATAGGATGAGGGGTGCAGAGTACAGGTTGGGGGGTGCAGGGTACAGGTTGAGGGGTGCAGGGTACAGGATGAGGGGTGCAGGGTACAGGATGAGGGGTGCAGGGCATAGTATTTAAGGGTGTAGGGTACAGGATGAGGGGTGCAGGATATAGGATTTAAGGGTGTAGGGTACAGAATGAGGGGTGCAGGGTATAGGATGAGGGATGCAGGGTATAGGATGAGGGGTGCAGAGTACAGGTTGGGGGGTGCAGGGTATAGGATGAGGGGTGCAGAGTACAGGTTGGGGGGTGCAGGGTACAGGTTGAGGGGTGCAGGGTACAGGTTGGGGGGTGCAGGGTACAGGTTGAGGGGTGCAGGGTCTGGTAGTACAATGTGCAGGTGAAGAGGATTTCAGAGCGCTCTCCTCCCCGCCGTGTTGCCTCCTCTCATCTGTTTCCCATTCCCAGAATATCAGAGGAAACCCACCCAGCTGCACACAGAGCCCCCCGCACATCAGACAACCTCCCCAGCTCCGAGCGCTCCATCGCCTGTATACCAGGGAGCCCCTCCACACCGCAAATACAGCAATACACAGACTGTCCCCGACAGGAGAATCCAACACAAACATAAACCAAATAATAAACTCGATCCGAACGCCGACCTCGTCCACAAATATCATCGACTGCGGAGGAGGAATTCATTACAGTGAGGACTGCAGACATCAAACGGAAAATAAACCCCTCCTGATCCCAACTTCTATCCACATCAATGCTGACCATCCCAGGGCACAGCGTGCCGTACACAAGGGGTACCTCAGAGCCCCCCATACACACCGGCAGGTCCCAGCTCAGAGCCCCCCATACACACCGGCAGGTCCCCAGCTCAGAGCCCCCCATACACACCGGCAGGTTCCAGCTCAGAGCCCCCCATACACACCGGCAGGTTCCAGCTCAGAGCCCCCCATACACACCAGCAGGTTCCAGCTCAGAGCCCCCCATACACACCGGCAGGTTCCAGCTCAGAGCCCCCCATACACACCGGCAGGTTCCAGCTCAGAGCCCCCCCATACACACCGGCAGGTTCCAGCTCAGAGCCCCCCATACACACCGGCAGGTTCCAGCTCAGAGCCCCCCATACACACCGGCAGGTTCCAGCTCAGAGCCCCCCATACACACCGGCAGGTTCCAGCTCAGAGCCCCCCATACACACCGGCAGGTTCCAGCTCAGAGCCCCCCATACACACCGGCAGGTTCCAGCTCAGAGCCCCCCATACACCGGCAGGGGCCAATCCAATGCTGAACATGGCAGCTCCCCCCATATCCTGGTGGTTACCTGGGGGGCCGGGCGCCCATCTCTGCCCTCCTCGGTGTACAATGACCCCTGGCCAGGCATGCACAGCTTCTTAGAGATCAGAGGGAGGGGGGAGGGGAGGAGGCTCAGGAGGGGGGGGGTCACACTGAGCCCACCTTGTTACATTGTATCACACAGCAGACACTTCAAAGAGCGACCACATGAAAGGAGTGGCTTACCATCCCTGCAGGGGTGCCAGGGTGCCCCCAGATGGTGCTGCGCCCCCAGGAGCCTCTCCGCTCACAGCTCACTGTTCAGGCAGAGCAGCAGAATGATGTGCAGAGCTGAGAGCCATCCAGCCGCCTCCTCCTCCTCCTCCTCCTCCTCCAACACAACTCACATCACAGAGCCTGTCACTCACCCCCCCACTGGGCAACTGCTGCCTGACTGCACCCCCCCTGCATGACTGCACCCCCCCTGCATGACTGCACCCCCCACACTGCATGACTGCACCCCCCACACTGCATGACTGCACCCCCCCTGCATGACTGCACCCCCCACACTGCATGACTGCACCCCCCACACTGCATGACTGCACCCCCCCTGCATGACTGCACCCCCCACACTGCATGACTGCACCCCCCCACACTGCATGACTGCACCCCCCCTGCATGACTGCACCCCCCACACTGCATGACTGCACCCCCCCACACTGCATGACTGCACCCCCACACTGCATGACTGCACCCCCCCACACTGCATGACTGCACCCCCCTGCATGACTGCACCCCCCACACTGCATGACTGCACCCCCCCACACTGCATGACTGCACCCCCCACGCTGCATGTCTGCACCCCCCACTGCATGACTGCACCCCCCACACTGCATGACTGCACCCCCCCTGCATGACTGCACCCCCCACACTGCATGACTGCACCCCCCCACACTGCATGACTGCACCCCCCACACTGCATGTCTGCACCCCCCACTGCATGACTGCACCCCCCCCACACACACACACTGCATGACTGCACCCCCCCCCACTGCATGACTGCACCCCCCCCCCCACACTGCATGACTGCACCCCCCCACTGCATGTCTGCACCCCCACTGCATGACTGCACCCCCCACACACACACTGCATGACTGCACCCCCCCACTGCATGTCTGCACCCCCACTGCATGACTGTACCCCCCACACTGCATTGCTGTACCCCCACTGCATGACTGCACCCCCCACACTGCATGACTGCACCCCCCCCCACTGCATGTCTGCACCCCCACTGCATGACTGTACCCCCCACACTGCATGACTGGACCCCCCACACTGCGTGACTGCACCCCCACTGCATGACTGCACCCCCACACTGCATGACTGCACCCCCCACTGCATGACTGCACCCCCCCCCCACTGCATGACTGCACCCCCCCACACTGCATAACTGCACCCCCACTGTGTGACTGTACCCCCCACACTGCATGACTGCACCCCCCCCCCACTGCATGTCTGCACACCCACTGCATGACTGCACCCCCCACACACACACACTGCATGTCTGCACCCCCCCCCCCCCCCCCACTGCATGACTGCACCTCAATCCTCCACTGCATGACTGCACTTTTTCACCCCCTCCACTGCATATGTGCACTCCTCCTCCCTCTACTGCATGACTACACCCTGTAGCCTCCGCACAGTATGACTGCCCCCCCCCCCCCCGCATGACTGCACCCCCCTTCTCATGCTCCCCTCTTTCCTCCTCTCTGCATGGCTGCCCCTACATGATAGTGATGAATGATACTGACAGGAGGAGTGTGCACAGGAGAGACCCCCCCCCCCCCTGCATGTCACACAGTGACTGACCTGCTGCATGTTGCCCCCCCCCCCCCCCACCTCCCTTCAGCTGATAATTAACCGTTGCACTGCCTAGAGACAGCACAGAGCCGCAGAGCTGACAATCTATTGCAAAAATCTCATCCTTGTTCCAGGAGCTAACAATCTAATGAGCTGCAGGAGATAATCACACCTGTCCCTGTATTGGTCACCTCATTTGTCACATGCGGCACACAGACTGTACAATCTATCCCACATCACTGCCCCCAAGAGCTTGCAATCTACTGGCAGAAAAGTAAGACTTTTCTTTTATCAAACAGGCCATGGACAGCAGAGATCGCCCCCAGAGCTGACAATCAGCCTTAAAGGGACCCTGTCACCAGATACAGACACTGATTGGCCATCAGATAGTGGCTCCTGCCTAAAGGCTCTGTCTGGGGGGTGATGATAGCGGACACTAGGGGGCGGTAAGAAGAACGGACAGATGTACCAATCAGGAAAGAAAGATGCTCTCCTCTCCAATGAAAATGACAGAACGCAGCAGATTTAAGGCGGAGCCAATATCCATCAACGTGCGTCATGATCAATTCCACCAATAGAACTCCGCCACATCATTTCCCAGAAGCCGCATTCTATCTTCCTTCACCTGCCCCCGAGCCGCGTCATGTGACTTACAGCTCAGGCAGAGATCACATGGTCTGCGACTCCCAGGAGCATTGTGGGTGTTTCAGGTCATTAGGGGCAGACTTGCAGGAGATACAGGAGCAGCAGGAAGCAGAGCCAGGACTCCACCATGAATGGATAGAATTCCACCCTCCGGAGGGATCACATGGAGATGTAGAAGGGATTCCGGGGAAATGGCGATCACACGGCCGCCTCCACATAGGACCGCCAGAATCCCTAATATGCCCCTCCCCCCACGCCGGGGGGCTCCCACAACCTGCAAATATTCCACAACGTTCATCTTCAAAGAATTACCCGACACCATTGTCAGCCGGTTCACAGTGGAGCCGAGAACGCGCGGGAGCGAGTGGAGCGCGGAGCGGGTGGAGCGCGGAGCGGGTGGAGCGCGGAGCGGGAGGACTTCATCATGGAGTCAGTCATGCCCTCCCATCCTTATCTCATCATGGACGCATGGAGTCAGTCATACCCTCCCACCCTTATCTCATCATGGACGCATGGAGTCAGTCATACCCTCCCACCCTTATCTCATCATGGACGCATGGAGTCAGTCATGCCCTCCCATCCTTATCTCATCATGGACGCATGGAGTCAGTCATACCCTCCCACCCTTATCTCATCATGGACGCATGGAGTCAGTCATACCCTCCCACCCTTATCTCATCTGGACGCATGGAGTCAGTCATACCCTCCCACCCTTATCTCATCTGGACGCATGGAGTCAGTCATACCCTCCCACCTTTATCTCACCTGGACACATGGAGTCCACCTCATCCCCTCACATAACAGACACATGGGTCTTACCCATCCTCATCTCACCTCACCACCCAGCCCCCACCAAAATCAGACATATGGGGTCCTTACCCTTCCACAAAATGGACACATGGAGTCTGCCTCACCCTTCCACATAGTGCACACAGAATCCACCCCGACCCCCCTATATGCTGGACACCGGACGTTCACCTTAACTCATAACAAACTAGACACATAGAGGCTGACACACCTTTCCAAATGGAAACATGGAGTCAGTCTTGCGTGCCCACATACTAGACACATGGAGTTTGCTTCACCCTCCCTTATACCGGACACATTGAGTCTGTTTCACCCTCCCACATACTAGACACATGGAGTTTGCTTCACCCTCCCTTTTACCGGACACATTGAGTCTGTTTCACCCTCCCACATACTAGACACATGGAGTTTGTTTCACCCTGAGTCTGTTTCACCCTCCCCCATACTAGACACATGGAGATCAGGGGGTTCATTATAGAAGAAATCATTAAAGTGGAACTCCAGCCAAAACCTCCATCTATTTCGGATATGGAAGAGGCAGAACTCTTTTTGGAGGTTTCCCCTCACTTCCTGTCCCAGAGACACAACCCCTCCAAACTCATGGGAATCCTCCCTGCTGGGGACACAGAAAACTGAACTCTGCTGGTGACTGGCGGGCTCCTAGGGCCATTACTGGCCCCTTCCTCCAACACATCTAAGGGGCCCCACTATCCAATGCCTATGTGTGGCATGGGTCATGTGACCTCACCAGCCATCAATATAAAAGGCCAGTTGGGCAGCCAGTCACTCAGTGGAGCTCTTCTCCCCTCACACTGAGACATCTCCTGTTTGTGTTTCGTATTTTGTAGGACTTGGCTCAGCGAAAGCAAAACATGAACCGCCTCAAACGCACACAAGGGTTGTCGGGCCTTTCATGTCTGTAAACATTTGTACAGGAATGTGCGCCGACAAGGACTCAAATTGTGTCTTCGACTATTTGTGCTTCAAAGCAATGCCAATAGGGACAACGGCCGGGCACGTGTCACCACCAGAACAACCAACAAGGAGTGCTAAGGGTCATTCAATGCAGAGGACCACCATGACACAATGTTCTGACAGCCTGTCTGCCACCAATCTCCTGAAGATGGAAAGCCAAAACGGTTCTTCTCTCTTCTGGTTGGAGCAGGGAATTGTTAAAACTCCTGAAGGTTTTTCTGCCATCCGTGTACAATTGTGTAACCTCCCTTCATTTCCTGTTCTGTAGACACAACAGGAAATGACAGAAAACCTCTCAAAAGTGAGAGAAATCCCATTTGAAAAGTTGTCACCAGAACAGGTGTCCCCGTTGGAAGGTTTTACTCCCTCTCTGTTCTGGTGACAAATCAAAATGTTGGCTATCCCATCACTTATCTTTGGAGAGGGAGGGTGGGATCATAAGCATAAGCACCACTTTACAAAGAGATCCCCCAGGGATGAGAACCATCTTAGAAAGAGCTCCCCCAGATATGAGCACCACCTTACAAGCAGTTCCCCCATGGACAAGCACCACCTTAGGAAGAGTTCCCATGGAACAAGCTCCATCTTAGAAAGAGTTCCCCTAGGGATGAGCACCGCCTTACAAAGAATTCCCTCAGGGATGAGCACCACCTTACAAGCAGCTCCCCCATGGACAAGCACCACCTTAGGAAGAGTTCCCATGGAACAAGCACCACCTTAGGAAGAGTTCCCCTAGGGATGAGCACCGCTTTACAAAGAATTCCCCCATGGACAAGCACCACCTTATGAAGAGTTCCCCCTGGAACAATCACCCTTAGGAAGAGTTTTCCTGGAATAAGAAACACCTTAGGAAAAGTTCCCCTTAAGGATTAGCACCATGACCGTGAAGTGTTCCCCCAGGGATGAAGAAGAAGAGTTTCCCTTGATACAAGCAGCACCCTAAAAAGTTTCATGGGATAAGTTAATCACTCAGGAAGAGTTCCCCCTGAGATGAACACCACCACCACAAAAAGTGTTAACCCTGGGAAAGCACCATCTTAGGAAGAGTTCCCCCATGGACAAGCACCACCTTAGGAAGAGTTCCCCCATGGACAAGCACCATCTTAGGAAGAGTTCCCCCATGGACAAGCACCACCTTAGGAAGAGTTCCCTCAGGGCTGAGCATCACCTTAGGAAGAGTTCCCTCAGGGCTGAGCATCACCTTAGGAAGAGTTCCCCTAGGGATGAGCACCACCTTAGGAAGAGTTCCCCCATGGACAAGCACCATCTTAGGAAGAGTTCCCCCATGGACAAGCACCACCTTAGGAAGAGTTCCCCCATGGACAAGCATCATCTTAGGAAAAGTTCCCCCATGGACGAGCACCACCTTAGGAAAAGTTCCCCTAGGGATGAGCACCACCTTAGGAAGAGTTCCCCTAGGGATGAGCACCACCTTAGGAAGAGTTCCCCCATGGACGAGCACCATCTTAGGAAGAGTTCCCCCATGGACAAGCACCATCTTAGGAAGAGTTCCCCCATGGACAAGCACCATCTTAGGAAGAGTTCCCTCAGGGCTGAGCATCACCTTAGGAAGAGTTCTCCTAGGGATGAGCACCACCTTAGGAAGAGTTCCCCCATGGACAAGCACCATCTTAGGAAGAGTTCCCCCATGGACAAGCACCACCTTAGGAAGAGTTCCCCCATGGACAAGCATCATCTTAGGAAAAGTTCCCCCATGGACAAGCACCACCTTAGGAAAAGTTCCCCTAGGGATGAGCACCACCTTAGGAAGAGTTCCCCTAGGGATGAGCACCACCTTAGGAAGAGTTCCCCCATGGACGAGCACCATCTTAGGAAGAGTTCCCCCATGGACAAGCACCATCTTAGGAAGAGTTCCCCCATGGACAAGCACCATCTTAGGAAGAATTCCCCACTTGGACAAGCACCATCTTAGGAAGAGTTCCCCCATCGACAAGCACCATCTTAGGAAGAGTTCCCCCATGGACAAGCACCATCTTAGGAAGAGTTCCCCCATGGACAAGCACCATCTTAGGAAGAGTTCCCCCATGGACAAGCACCATCTTAGGAAGAGTTCCCCCATGGACAAGCACCACCTTAGGAAGAGTTCCCTCAGGGATGAGCACCACCTTAGGAAGAGTTCCCCCATGGACAAGCACCACCTTAGGAAGAGTTCCCTCAGGGATGAGCACCACCTTAGGAAGAGTTCCCCCATGGACAAGCACCACCTTAGGAAGAGTTCCCTCAGGGATGAGCACCACCTTAGGAAGAGTTCCCCCATGGACAAGCACCACCTTAGGAAGAGTTCCCCCATGGACAAGCACCACCTTAGGAAGAGTTCCCCCATGGACAAGCACCATCTTAGGAAGAGTTCCCCTAGGGATGAGCACCACCTTAGGAAGAGTTCCCCCATGGACAAGCACCACCTTAGGAAGAGTTCCCCCATGGACAAGCACCACCTTAGGAAGAGTTCCCCCATGGACAAGCACCATCTTAGGAAGAGTTCCCCCATGGACAAGCACCACCTTAGGAAGAGTTCCCTCAGGGATGAGCACCACCTTAGGAAGAGTTCCCCCATGGACAAATACCACCTTAGGAAGAGTTCCCTCAGGGATGAGCACCACCTTAGGAAGAGTTCCCCCATGGACGAGCACCACCTTAGGAAGAGTTCCCTCAGGGATGAGCACCACCTTAGGAAGAGTTCCCCCATGGACAAGCACCACCTTAGGAAGAGTTCCCCCATGGACAAGCACCACCTTAGGAGGAGTTCCCCCATGGACAAATACCACCTTAGGAAGAGTTCCCTCAGGGATGAGCACCACCTTAGGAAGAGTTCCCCTAGGGATGAGCACCACCTTAGGAAGAGTTCCCCTAGGGATGAGCACCACCTTAGGAAGAGTTCCCCCATGGACAAGCACCACCTTAGGAAGAGTTCCCCCATGGACAAGCACCACCTTAGGAAGAGTTCCCTCAGGGCTGAGCATCACCTTAGGAAGAGTTCCCTCAGGGCTGAGCATCACCTTAGGAAGAGTTCCCCTAGGGATGAGCACCACCTTAGGAAGAGTTCCCCCATGGACAAGCACCATCTTAGGAAGAGTTCCCCCATGGACAAGCACCACCTTAGGAAGAGTTCCCCCATGGACAAGCATCATCTTAGGAAAAGTTCCCCCATGGACAAGCACCACCTTAGGAAAAGTTCCCCTAGGGATGAGCACCACCTTAGGAAGAGTTCCCCTAGGGATGAGCACCACCTTAGGAAGAGTTCCCCCATGGACGAGCACCATCTTAGGAAGAGTTCCCCCATGGACAAGCACCATCTTAGGAAGAGTTCCCCCATGGACAAGCACCACCTTAGGAAGAGTTCCCCCATGGACAAGCACCATCTTAGGAAGAGTTCCCCCATGGACAAGCACCACCTTAGGAAGAGTTCCCTCAGGGATGAGCACCACCTTAGGAAGAGTTCCCCCATGGACAAATACCACCTTAGGAAGAGTTCCCTCAGGGATGAGCACCACCTTAGGAAGAGTTCCCCCATGGACGAGCACCACCTTAGGAAGAGTTCCCTCAGGGATGAGCACCACCTTAGGAAGAGTTCCCCCATGGACAAGCACCACCTTAGGAAGAGTTCCCCCATGGACAAATACCACCTTAGGAAGAGTTCCCTCAGGGATGAGCACCACCTTAGGAAGAGTTCCCCTAGGGATGAGCACCACCTTAGGAAGAGTTCCCCTAGGGATGAGCACCACCTTAGGAAGAGTTCCCCCATGGACAAGCACCACCTTAGGAAGAGTTCCCCCATGGACAAGCACCACCTTAGGAAGAGTTCCCTCAGGGCTGAGCACCACCTTAGGAAGAGTTCCCCCATGGACAAATACCACCTTAGAAAGAGTTCCCTCAGGGATGAGCACCACCTTAGGAAGAGTTCCCCCATGGACAAGCACCACCTTAGGAAGAGTTCCCTCAGGGATGAGCACCACCTTAGGAAGAGTTCCCCCATGGACAAGCACCACCTTAGGAAGAGTTCCCCCATGGACAAACACCACCTTAGGAAGAGTTCCCCTAGGGATGAGCACCACCTTAGGAAGAGTTCCCCCATGGACAAGCACCACCTTAGGAAGAGTTCCCCCATGGACAAGCACCACCTTAGGAAGAGTTCCCTCAGGGCTGAGCACCACCTTAGGAAGAGTTCCCTCAGGGCTGAGCATCACCTTAGGAAGAGTTCCCCCAAATAAGAGTACCACTATATGAAGAGTTCCCCCATGGACAAGCATCACCTTAGGAAGAGTTCCCTCAGGGATGAGCACCACCTTAGGAAGAGTTCCCTCAGGCCTGAGCATCACCTTAGGAAGAGTTCCCCTAGGGATGAGCACCACCTTAGGAAGAGTTCCCCCATGGACAAATACCACCTTAGGAAGAGTTCCCCCATGGACAAATACCACCTTAGGAAGAGTTCCCTCAGGGATGAGCATCACCTTAGGAAGAGTTCCCCTAGGGATGAGCACCACCTTAGGAAGAGTTCCCCCATGGACAAATACCACCTTAGGAAGAGTTCCCTCAGGGATGAGCATCACCTTAGGACGAGTCCCCCCAAATAAGAGTACCACTATATGAAGAGTTCCCCCAGGAACAATCACTCATAGGAAGAGTTTTCCTGGAATAAGAATTGCTTATGCAGAAACGGGCAAATCATTTGATTGTTTTTGGAAAAGAGCTCCTTTCTCATTGGCTTGGATATGTGTGTGTAGACTGGCACCTCTGCTGAACGTCACACGATTCGAGAACCTGGGCTATCAGCAAATCAGCGCACGTACTCTATGCTGGCAAACAAAAATGTGAAATTCTGAAAAAGATGAGCTTTGCTAGAAATGGATGAATTGTGCCCAGAAGCAGGTGATACGGGCGGGGGAGGGGGCTGATGGTGAGGGAATTTACCTCGGAAAGTCCTGTTTTTTCCTCCTTTGAAGTTTGCAAGATTTCAGGATTTAGCCCTCTAAAATAAAAGTTGTGTGGAAAGTTTTCTTTGAAAGAGAACCTGTATTAACTGATTGCTGCCAATTACCTGGTGTCCAGTCCTATGTAGCTGGGGGGGAGGGGGGTCCGTCATGCCTCTCTTTGAAGTGATTAATCCTTTTATCTGTTAGTGGCCGGAGGAAATTCTAGACAATGAATGGCGGGGAGAGGCCGGCAGATGAAAAGACAAGGGGGGTCAATAATACTTGGCCAATATAACCCCCATCCCCCACAGGAATACGAGGTGCTGTGTGCTGACAGATCATAATTAATTTCCTGTATGCAGATCATCATTTTATAACTCAGAAATCCCTACATTTCATTTCAACGGACTTTTGTAAACAAGTAACGATCTTTTTATCAACGACCAACCAAACTCCGAGCATGGGTTCAATATGATTGGCTGGTGTGGAGAGATACAAACAGTTCTCCTTTCATTCTTGTAGGCAAGGCTTCCTGGCTGAGGACCGCCGTCACTTTTCTTGGTTAGAACTGAGAAATATCTGTGTTTCCATTCTCCAGGATTTCCCAAAGTTAACAAAACTCAGGAGCTCTGCGTCAGCGAAGGGAAAAGTACTATACAAAGTGCAAAGTGGGTGGATGGCGCCAATGCAGCAACAAAAACGGCTACAAAGAAAAATGGAAAAACCTCGGCGATCGCTCTTCCTGCTCAGCAAATAAACAATTACACCCAATTGTAAATTATCTTCAAAATTTGAGTTTTTTTCACACTTTGACCAGATCTGGATGGCAGATGTCGGTGAAATAACCTCCATCAAAGTATGGTGCAAATGTGGCCTCCAGAGTGGAATTCTGATCAATTCTATAAGAAAAATGCCAAAATATACATTTGGCCCTTTTCGGCACAGACCCTTCCCCACATCTTCCCCCAGAATTCCCAGACTCCCTGCCCCTCCCTTTCTCATTTGGGGATGTGAATAGCTCAGCAGGGAGAAGATCTAATGGAAAGTGGTTGTGGCCTCCATGGAGACCCGATGTCAGATGTGAAATATCTCAGCAATATCTGAGCCCTGCTAGGACACAAGAGACGGGCCGCCGCTTCATGTCAGGAGGACGAAACTTCATGGAACATCAAGTACAGGGGCAGAGACTTCTGGGAATCCACGGCAATGGCTTGTGGGCAAAGGACAAAACGTTCAGAAATAATATCCAGATGAGGTTTTATGGTCAGAGACAGAGAAGACAATCAACCAGAGACAGAGAGGACAATCAACCAGAGACAGAGAGGACAATCAACCAGAGACAGAGAGGACAATCAACCAGAGACAGAGAGGACAATCAACCAGAGACAGAGAGGACAATCAACCAGAGACAGAGAGGACAATCAACCAGAGACAGAGAGGACAATCAACCAGAGACAGAGAGGACAATCAACCAGAGACAGAGAGGACAATCAACCAGAGACAGAGAGGACAATCAACCAGAGACAGAGAGGACAATCAAACAGAGACAGAGAGGACAATCAACCAGAGACAGAGAGGACAATCAACCAGAGACAGAGAGGACAATCAACCAGAGACAGAGAGGACAATCAACCAGAGACAGAGAGGACAATCAACCAGAGACAGAGAGGACAATCAACCAGAGACAGAGAGGACAATCAACCAGAGACAGAGAGGACAATCAACCAGAGACAGAGAGGACAATCAAACAGAGACAGAGAGGACAAGCAACCAGAGACAGAGAGGACAATCAACCAGAGACAGAGAGGACAATCAACCAGAATAAAGTGTACCCAGAGAGATCCCTGAACAGGACTGGATCTGTCCTACCTGATGGAGAATGTCAGAAGTGTGACAGAGACGCAGTATTCCCCGTTCACTCGGCACGCTTCTGTACCACGAGTCCCAACCCGCAAGTAACATCTGACAGGTAGGCATGACCAGGGAAGGCTAGTATGTATTAGGCACCCCCTTATATCAGGAATCCCTATCAGAGTCCCTCCTTACATCAACTGTCCTCATCAGAGTTCCCCCTTACATCAACTGTCCCCATCAGAGTGCCCCCTTATATCAGGAATCCCTATCAGAGTCCCTCCTTACATCAACTGTCCCCATCAGAGTGCCCCCTTACATCATGTGTCCCCATCAGAGTGCCCCCTTACATCATGTGTCCCCATCACAGTGCCCCCTTACATCATGTGTCCCCATCAGAGTGCCCCCTTACATCAACTGTCCCCATCAGAGTGCCCCCTTACATCATGTGTCCCCATCAGAGTGCCCCCTTACATCAACTATCCCCATCAGAGTGCCCCCTACATCAAATGTCCCCATCAGAGTGCCCCCTTACATCATGTGTCCCCATCAGAGTGCCCCCTTACATCAACTGTCCCCATCAGAGTACCCCTTACATCAACTGTCCCCATCAGAGTGCCCCCTACATCAAATGTCCCCATCAGAGTGCCCCCTTACATCATGTGTCCCCATCAGAGTGCCCCCTACATCAACTGTCCCCATCACAGTGCCCCCTTACATCATGTGTCCCCATCAGAGTGCCCCCTTACATCAACTGCCCCCATCAGAGTGCCCCCGACATCAACTGTCCCCATCAGAGTGCCCCCTTACATCAAATGTCCCCATCAGAGTGCTCCCTTACATCATGTGTCCCCATCAGAGTGCCCCCTACATCAACTGTCCCCATCAGAGTGCCCCCTTACATCAAATGTCCCCATCAGAGTGCCCCCCTTTACATCAAATGTCCCCATCAGAGTGCTCCCTTACATCATGTGTCCCTATCAGAGTGCCCCCTTACATCAACTGTCCCCATCAGAGTGCCCCCTACATCAAATGTCCTCATCAGAGTGCCCCCTACATCAAATGTCCCCATCAGAGTGCTCCCTTACATCATGTGTCCCTATCAGAGTGCCCCCTTACATCAACTGTCCCCATCAGAGTGCCCCCTTACATCAAATGTCCCCATCAGAGTGCCCCCTACATCAAATGTCCTCATCAGAGTGCCCCCTTACATCAAATGTCCCCATCAGAGTGCCCCCTACATCAAATGTCCTCATCAGAGTGCCCCCTTACATCAAATGTCCCCATCAGAGTGCCCCCTACATCAAATGTCCTCATCAGATTGCCCCCTACATCAAATGTCCCCATCAGAGTGCCCCCTACATCAGTTGTCCCCATCAGAGTGCCCCCTACATCAGTTGTCCCCATCAGAGTGCCCCCTACATCAAATGTCCCCATCAGAGTGCCCCCTACAGCAAATGTCCCCATCAGAGTGCCCCCTACAGCAAATGTCCCCATCAGAGTGCCCCCTTACATCATGTGTCCC
The DNA here is from genome assembly GCF_062004578.1 of Staurois parvus. Lineage (NCBI taxonomy): Eukaryota > Metazoa > Chordata > Amphibia > Anura > Ranidae > Staurois > Staurois parvus. The sequence goes on along the minus strand of NW_028319737.1, from coordinate 93,155 downwards.
CATCAGAGTGCCCCCTTACATCAACTGTCCCCATCAGAGTGCCCCCTTACATCAACTGTCCCCATCAGAGTGCCCCCTTACATCATGTGTCCCCATCAGAGTGCCCCCTTACATCAACTGCCCCCATCAGACTGCCTCCTACATCAAATGTCCTCATCAGAGTGCCCCCTTACATCATGTGTCCCCATCAGAGTGCCCCCTTACAGTTGTGGCCAAAATTATTCAACCCCCAATGCTGTAAAGGGGTTTAGGGACTATAGTGTACATTTGGAATTGTATTCAGAATCAAATCCTACAAGGACGTTGTAACTACCCAAATGCAACTAAAATGACATCAATTGTTTATGTAATACAGTAGTAAATGGTTCTTATGTGGTTTCTTCATTGCCACAATTATTCAACCCCTTAAAGACTACCACTCTGAAGAACAGAGGTTCATACAGGTGCTTTCCATCAGGTATTGAAAACACCTGTGGATGTCACCGAGCAGCAATCAAGCATAATAAGCACCAATTAGGCAGCTTTAAAATGACTGTGATACTCAGCTCCTTCTAGACATTTACTGGTGTGGTTACAAACATGGTGAAGGCAAGAGAATGGTCCAGGAAGACAAGAGAAGAGGTGATTTCTCTTCACAGGAAGGGCAATGGCTATAAGAAGATTGCAAAGATGTTAAACATACCAAGAGACACCTTAGGAAGCATCATTCGCAAATTCAAGGCAAAGGGCACTGTTGAAACGCTACCTGGTCGTGGCAGAAAGAAGATGCTGACTTCGACTGCTGTGCGCTACCTGAAGCGTAGAGTGGAGAGAAGTCCCCGTGTGACTGCTGAGGAACTGAGAAAAGATTTGTCAGATGTGGGTACAGAAGTTTCAGCCCAGACAATAAGACGCACACTGCGTAATGAAGGCCTCCGTGCCAGAACTCCCAGGCGTACCCCCTTGCTGTCTCCAAAGAATAAGAAGAGTCGACTGCAGTATGCCAAAAGCCATGTGGACAAACCACAAAAGTTGTGGGATAGTGTTCTGTGGACTGATGAAACAAAATTAGAACTGTTTGGGCCCATGGATCAACGCTATGTTTGGAGGAGGAAGAACAAGGCCTATGATGAAAAGAACACCTTGCCTACTGTGAAGCATGGTGGAGGGTCAATCATGCTTTGGGGCTGTTTTGCTTCTGCAGGTACAGGGAAGCTTCAGCGTGTGCAAGGTACCATGAATTCTCTTCAGTACCAGGAGATATTGGATGGAAACGTGATGCAGTCCGTCACACACCTGAGGCTTGGGAGACGTTGGACCTTTCAACAGGACAATGATCCCAAGCATACCTCCAAGTCCACTAGAGCATGGTTGCAGAGGAAAGGCTGGAACATTTTGGAGTGGCCATCGCAGTCACCAGACTTAAATCCGATTGAGAACCTCTGGTGGGACTTAAAGAAAGCAGTTGCAGTGCGCAAGCCTAAGAATGTGACTGAACTGGAGGCCTTTGCCCATGAAGAATGGGCGAAGATACCCGTAGATCGCTGCAAGACACTTGTGTCAAGCTATGCTTCACGTTTAAAAGCTGTTATAACTGTAAAAGGATGCTGTACTAAGTACTAAGATTGAATGTCACTTGGGGGTTGAATAAAACTGATAATGCTGTGAGCACAGAAAAGACATTTGTGGTTATTTCATTATAACTGTTATGTTATATTTGTCTGACCTACAAGTGCCTCTTTAATGTAAATGTAAGCAAGATGACTGAATGATCAAAAGCAATGTCAAACTGGCCAAAACACTCAATTTCAGTGGGGGTTGAATAATTTTGGCCACAACTGTACATCAAATGTCCCCATCAGAGTGCCCCTTACATCAAATGTCCTCATCAGGGTGCCCCCTACATCAACTGTCCCCATCAGAGTGCCTCCTACATCAACTGTCCCCATTAGAGTGCCTCCTACATCAACTGTCCTCATCAGAGTGCCCCCTACAGCAAATGTCCTCATCAGAGTGCCCCCTACATCAAATGTCCTCATCAGAGTGCCCCTTACATCATGTGTCCCCATCAGAGTGCCCCCTACATCAAATATCCCCATCAGAGTGCCCCCTACATCAAATATCCCCATCAGAGTGCCCCCATACATCATGTGTCCCCATCAGAGTGCCCCCATACATCATGTGTCCCCATCAGAGTGCCCCCTACATCAAATATCCCCATCAGAGTGCCCCCTACAGCAAATGTCCCCATCAGAGTGCCCCCTTACATCATGTGTCCCCATCAGAGTGCCCCCTACATCAAATATCCCCATCAGAGTGCCCCCTACAGCAAATGTTACCATCCGAGTGCCCCCTACATCAAATGTCCCCATCAGAGTGCCCCCTACATCAAATGTCCCCATCAGGGTGCCCCCCTACATCAAATGTCCCCATCAGAGTGCCCCCTACATCAAATGTCCCCATCAGAGTGCCCCTTACATCAAATGTCCCCATCAGAGTGCCCCCTACATCAAATGTCCCCATCAGGGTGCCCCCCTACATCAATTGTCCCCATCAGAGTGCCCCCTACATCAAATATCCCCATCAGAGTGCCCCCCTACATCAGTTGTCCCCATCAGAGTGCCCCCTTACATCAAATGTCCCCATTAGAGTGCCCCCCCAACATCAAATGTCCCCATCAGAGTGCCCCCTACATCAAATGTCCTCATCAGAGTGCCCCCCTACATCAAATGTCCTCATCAGAGTGCCCCCTATTTAAACTGCCCCCATCAGAGTGCCCCCCTACATCAGTTGTCCCCATCAGAGTGCCCCCTACAGCAAATGTCCCCATCAGAGTGCCCCCTACATCAAATGTCCCCATCAGAGTGCCCCCCTACATCAGTTGTCCCTATCAGAGTGCCCCCTTACATCAAATGTCCCCATCAGAGTGCCCCCCAACATCAAATGTCCCCATCAGAGTGCCCTCTACATCAACTGTCCCCATCAGAGTGCCCCCTACATCAAATGTCCTCATCAGAGTGCCCCCTACATCAAATGTCCCCATCAGAGTGCCCCCTACAGCAAATGTCCCCATCAGAGTGCCCCCTACAGCAAATGTCCCCATCAGAGTGCCCCCTACAGCAAATGTCCCCATCAGAGTGCCCCCTACATCAAATGTCCCCATCAGAGTGCCCCCCTACATCAGTTGTCCCCATCAGAGTGCCCCCTTACATCAAATGTCCCCATCAGAGTTTCCCCTACATCAGTTGTCCCCATCAGACTGCCCCCTACATCAAATGTCCCCATCAGAGTGCCCCCTACAGCAAATGTCCCCATCAGAGTGCTCCCTACAGCAAATGTCCCCATCAGAGTGCCCCCTACATCAAATGTCCCCATCGGAGTGCCCCCCTACATCAGTTGTCCCCATCAGAGTGCCCCCTTACATCAAATGTCCTCATCAGAGTGCCCCCTTACATCAACTGTCCCCATCAGAGTGCCCCCCTACATCAGTTGTCCCCATCAGAGTGCCCCCCTACATCAGTTGTCCCCATCAGAGTGCCCCCTACAGCAAATGTCCTCATCAGAGTGCCCCCCTACATCAACTGTCCCCATCAGGGTGCCCCCCTACATCAACTGTCCCCATCAGAGTGCCCCCTACATCAACTGCCCCCATCAGGGTGCCCCCTACATCAGTTGTCCCCATCAGAGTGCCCCCTACATCAAACGTCCTCATCAGAGTGCCCCCTTACATCAACTGCCCCCATCAGAGTGCCCCCCTACATCAGTTGTCCCCATCAGAGTGCCCCCTACAGCAAATGTCCCCATCAGAGTGCCCCCTACATCAAATGTCCCCATCAGAGTGACCCCCTACATCAGTTGTCCCCATCAGAGTGCCCACTTACATCAAATGTCCTCATCAGAGTGCCCCCTTACATCAACTGTCCCCATCAGAGTGCCCCCCTACATCAGTTGTCCCCATCAGAGTGCCCCCTGTCATGGAAATTTTGTATTGTTGGTCGAACTTTAAATGTGTCATGTATTCGTGTTATTCATATGTCTCTCGTGTGGCTTAATTAAAGCTCTGAAGGCTGCAATTGGGCCATGCGCATGTACAATGTATGTATTACAGTACTCGGCTTGGTAATGGATGAGATGGCAGATCTGCGCTTATAGACCGGCGTGTATACCACCACGGCATTCCATGCGAATGCTGCTGTCAGTAGACCGTGGGCCTGTATCCACATATCAGCAGCATGGTACCACGTGGGCTTCATAACGCAATGCGCAAGCGGTGTGAACTCCACGTGTAGGCTTGTGCATATCTTACAACCCATTACTAATCTGAACTGTATCTCGGATGGATGTGTTTTAATAAAGATCGTATCGGGCCCATCCAGGTACAGACTGATATTTTTAGAGAGTGCTTGTGCAGAGAATTTTACATACCAATAGAAGCTAGTAGGACAGGAAATATGACCTCAGATGGCTCATAGGGGGGAAGGGGAGGAAGTCTGCTGACCTCAGAAGGTTCATGGGGGAGGACCAGTGATAGATAATAGCAAAGGCTATGCTCCAATTGGAATGTACATCCTCTGTATAGGTACTCCCCATTGTATTGTTCGGTGGGAGGGATTGACTTTATTCATGTGGGGGGCATGTGTGTATTCTTAATAAAACAGAGAGCGGAGCCTAAAATCAGCCCTTATGTGAGTTGCAACCAGCCTTAGAGTGTCGTGTGATCATTCCAGGGTAACGGAGCTCCATCACCCACAAATTCAACAGAACCAAAGTATTTGGATGGGCAGGAATCGTGTAGTTTGGCTGCAGTCGTGGTAAGCGAGATTCGCACAGCTTTATGGGGGATTTCTGCGCATCCAACTGCGAGTACTCACGGTAAGGAGAAATTCGTTAAAGCGAATTTCCAAGACAGTTTGGCGAGCCTGGTGGATACTAACGCGTATTCTTGCGTAGCTAACCTAGAACGAGGGGGGAATGGCCATCATGAACTAGCAAAAAGTATGCCGGCACATTTCAGGTCTCTCTGCCATTAAGAGGATCGCTTTTTGCGTGTTCGTGTGGCTGATTTCGCTCTCTGTTAGCTAACAAGAAATACCGCTTAACAAGGACCTCGTTTTTTGTCCTAAACTCTTGATTTGTGGGTGAAAAGACGAGGGTTTGTCTCTGCTGAGAGCAGCAGGGGGGGTGGGTTTTGGTTGGCTGGATTTGGTCAAGTTTAAAAATCTTCCAACCAAAAATTAAACGGGTATATGTTTTAGTGGGTAAAAGTTGTTGCATAGTGTTAGGTAAGTATTTGTGGGCTGTAGGTACTGTGGTGATTGCTTTACCCCCCTCCACGTGAGGTAATTATTACAGTGCTGAAAGGTTTAGGTTAATTGTTAACTGTTGTAAGATCTCTGTGTGTATGTGATCTGTACAATGTTTTGTGGTATTACTGCTCCCAGCAAGCATGCAGCAGGGGGTCCTTTTTGTTACATGTGCATGTTAGTGTGATATGTTGGTGTTTTATGTCCGTTCTGTGATTGTGCCCAAATTGTGTTGTATGTGTGCTTCATATTGTTGTGTAATTGTCCAGTGTATGTTCTGTCCAAACGTCTGTTTTATGTAAGAGGCAATTTTGAGGCTAGAGGCTGCCGTGTGCTTCCCTGTGGGGGGCCATTCTAGCGTTACCATGTGCTTCCCTGTGAGGGGTCATTCTAGTATCTGCCATGTGCTCCTCTGTGGGGGGTCATTTTCTTGACTAAACCACATGGACTCCTTTTGTTTGGTGGCCATTTTGTTGACTACCATATGTGCAGTAATCTCTATGCAATGTGCATGAAGTTTCCTATATGCATTTGACCCATATTGTGTTTTTAATCCAAATTTTTTACAGTTTCATTTGTTTGCTTTTAGCTTTAAATTTGCGTATTGCCAGCCAATTTAAAGTGTATTAAGCGAGTTTTCCCTCACGTGTTCCACATTTATTGAGCGCGGTGTAGTCTGGGTTTTTGCACATAGATTTCTTGTATAGTGATTATGTTTTTCTTGTGTTTTTCCTGTTAAAAGTAGTTCCTTATTGTAAAGCGGGTTTGTTTTAAGCTGCTGTGTCGCGTGTTTCACGTCCAGCAGACTTTTTGTGTAAACGGTTCTAGGTGGTTGCAGTAAAGATTGCGTGTATAACGTGGATCGTTTAGCGGTGCTGATAGGAGTGATTTTTGCGTCAGCAACAAGGTTACTTTTGGCGCAGTTTTTCGGTTTACCTCTGTGTAATTGTTTTACTGTGAAACGTCCCATGTTTTTCATAAGGATCCACTTTGTCCTTTTTAACAGTTTTTCAGGTTGAAAAAGGGTTTTTCTGTGTGTATTAGGAAAGTTTTTTTTCTTTTTACACAAATTTCCTAAAGGTCAGTTAGCAGGTTTCTGCCCAACCAGTGACCCCTAAGTAACATCCAAGAACCCCTCTTTTTGTTTTGACTTGTGTTAGCTACTGTGTGCAGGGAGAGAAAAGCCACTTTCATCATTGTGCGGTGTGGCCTGCCAAACACAGTGGGTGATGAGAACCACATAAATTACGCTGTGTGAGTGGGCGGTCCAGGGAAGTCCTGGTCACCACAAACACTTCGGGTGGTCAGGATCACACAAATTGCGCTGTGGGAGTGGGAGGTGTGCTCTCAGTCTGACCGCCACTTGATGCGCTTCGGGTGATCGATAAGTATCACATAAATTACGCTGTGCTGGGAAAGTGGTGGAATCAGGCCTCTCGGTAGGATCCCACCGAGTGCTCCAGGGGGTAAACAGGTACCCGGACGCGGGATATATACCAGTGACTAGTCACGATGGGCAGTAGTCAGTCCATGAAGAGAGAGGGGGAACCAGCCCTCTTCAGGGTAAGGACAGCTGCACAACTGATGAAGGTGAGTTTGGGGGGGAAGTCTACAGAACCCCTCAAAAGGTGGAATAAATGGTCGAAGGGTACCAGATGGGAAATTCCCCGGGAAGGTACATTTGACGCATGGAGGTGGGAAAAATTCATCTCTGAATTTGGACCACGGATGCAGGCGTCAGAACTAGAGATCGCACAGCTATGGCTTCACAGGTCAATCCGATTAGGGAAGCAAGGCATACATAAACTGGTGTCTGTCCGGAAGAACCAGGTGATGTATACCTGGCCTCCAGAGGGAATAAAACAGGAGGATCCAGTGTCAGAGGTGGAGGAAGCTCTTTCAGGGCTGACTCTACTAAGGCAGGCAGGATCAGGGTCTGCTGGGGTTCCCCAACAACCAACAGTGGCTGAGATAAGTATAACTGCACCTGTCTCTTCTGTTAGTGACGTCACTCTTGACATACCTTCTGTGTCTTCTGTATCTATGCCTCAGCCTCTGCCTCTACCTCTCCCTTCTCCCTGCTTCACCCCAGCTCCTTCTGTTTCCAACTATGAAGCCTTCTCAACAACCGATTTGCAGACTATCTGTGAATCAAGGGGAGTAGACACCCGGTTAAAAAACAGGGCGGATTGCATCAAAGCGCTACGAACCACTGATCAGACCCCTGCCCCCCAGCTATACCCTGATCTGAGGGACCTCAAACCTGAAGGTGCAGTAAGCGAGGTGGTTAATCTAAGCCCACCGATGATGCTGGGTCAGCCCTTGCACTCTTCCCGGACCGAGGCCTATCCAGTCAGGGTGCAGCAATTTGAAGGTCCTCCCAATGCACGGGGGGAACGGACTTTAGGGGAACGGGTAGTTTGGCATGTCCCCTTCACCCCGGCAGAGATCCGCACTATTCTGGCTGAGCTCCCGGACTATCGAGTCAATCCGAGAGGATTTGCTCGAATGTTTGGACAAAACCAGTTCAGCTATGGTATGAGCGGGTCAGATTGTGCACAGATCCTACGGGCAAAGGTGGGCATGGAAGTGGCCAGTACAGTGATTGCAGGGTGCTCTATAACCACGCATGAGGAGATGACTTCAGGGGGCAAAGAGTTCTGTACACAGCTAAAGGCAAAGCTTCCAGAAATGTATGGTGCTACCTCTACTACGGACATGATGAAGCTCACCCAGGGTCCTAATGAGGAAAGCGCCTGCTTCTGGCGCCGTCTCAAGCAGACGGCACTGGATGCGGATCTGGAAGTTGGACCTGATGCTCCAACTGAAGGGGTAAAGGTGACCGCGACGCACATTCTGTTGCGGGCCAAATTTTTGGAAGGCATCAATATTAAAATTCGGGAAAGGCTGGTTCTGGCCCGACCCGAATATAATGAGATGTCTATCCCTGCTATCCTTTCCACTCTTGCGGCAATAGAGAGGGAAATGGATAGAAGAAAACAAGACAAGGCCAAAGTTCTTATGTCCCAGACCCCACACGAAAAACCAAGGGATCTGGGTCACAGGAAGAATAGGCCCCCACCCAGGTGCTTCCAGTGCCACCAAACGGGGCACATGAGGAGGAGCTGTCCCCAATTACCTAAAGGTCGGTGGCAGTTCATTCCTGATGAGTCCTCCGCCCCTATGACCACCATGGTAAGTAACTCCTATGAATTCTCATAGGAAGTTGACAAATCGGTGTCGGCCCAGATCCATCTTTTTCTAGAGGAATTAAAATATCCCCTCCCTTGCCTCACCGACACCAGTGCAGCAAGAACGGTCCTGCGAAAACAGGACATCCAAGGCAAGGTACCCCTCTCAGGGGAAAACCCTCCTAACCCCTACTAACCTCACTATCAAACGATGCACTATTCTTAACCCAGCTTCTCTTCTTCCTGTGTCGGAAGATGAGAAGGGGGGGGAGGACAGCAATGACAGTGCTGAATTTTGCAACACGACTAACAATACTAACACCTCTTCTGCTAACATGTCTTCTTTGTCCACTACTAATCTCTCTTCCAAAGGACACGACTGCATCTCTTTGGTGGAACTGGAGTCAGCGGCGACACACCCCATATCACCCCGAGAGTAGCGGTAAGGTTGAACGTCTTCCGATACCCAAAAACCTTGGCCTGAGTGTCTCCCCATTGCCCCCTATTCCATCCGGAATGCCCCTCGGCAACCACATGGGCTGTCACCCTACGAGGTGTTGTTTGGGGGACCTCCCAAAACAGGGTTGTACTTTCCTCAACAGTTGTCGTCTTTGCATTCACAGCTTACAGGTTATGTGCAATCTCTGCAACGGGAGCTGCAGAAGATACACCATCGGGTTCGCGAATCGCTCCCCGATCCAAATACAATAACAGGTGTTCTTTCTATTGAGCCAGGTGATTGGGTCGTCCTAAAGAAACATCAAAGAACCGGACTCGAGCCACGGTTCACCGGACCATACCAAGTCCAGCTGACGACACCTACCTCACTCAAGCTCGAGGGACGAGACAACTGGGTGCACGCAAGCCACTGCAAGAAGCTTCTCAGCTACACCAGAGAATGAGGGGTGTCATTTTCCTTTTTCTTTTTGTTTGTATGTCATAGATGTGTGTGAACGGAGGAAAAGACGGCAGATACCCCAACCTTTTATTTAAAATGCACCTGCGTTTAGCCAGAACCGCCAACAAAACCAACTGTTGGGTATGCTCTAAGCCCCCACCCAGTCATCACATGTCCGCAATGGCCGCTGTTCATGCCCTATATGACATCCGCGTCGGCATGAAAAAGCAAGGGACCCCTGGTCAGCCCCCACGTAGACATTTGTCGGTAGAACTTAATGACACATTTTTAGCAGGTAACATCAGTTTCAGCACCAATATTAGCTCTAGCTCCTGTAGGGCCCTCACCAGTCCATTATGGGTAACTGGGCAGCTAGGCAGCCCTCAGGTGTGCTTTAACATCAGCTTTGGCACAGGTAACAAGTTTGTTGGGATTACCACCTGCGAGGGAGGTATAACTGTCAATCTGACTAACCAGACTTCCTTTCTGAGTAACCACACTGACCGACCAGACCACGTGTGTTGGAAGGACGGATGTGATGTGCAGACTGAGGGAGCAATCCCCCAGTCTGTGCAACTGTTGCTCAGTACCAGAGGCCGAACGAGGAACTCCTCCTGTTCTGCTCTGACAGGTCCATACTATTTTCTGTGTGGTTCGGCAGCCTATAGAACATTTCCCCAGAACGCGAAAGGTTCGTGTGCCCTCATAAAGCTAGTCCCCGCATCCTATGTAGTGATGGACCATGAAGAGTTGATGGTCCACAAGAAGGTAAGGATGGCAGGGAGAGTTCGCAGGGAGCTGTTCTCTGAGGGCGACCAGGCATGGGCTTGGTTCCCCTCATGGACAGGATGGGGAATAGAACTTATGAAGCGCCTGAACAATTTTTCTGTCATCGTGGATAGTATGTTTAACGAGACCGTAGAGGCTGTCAGAGAAATTGCCCAAGAACAACGGCAGATGGGAATTTTAGTGCTTCAGGAGAAGATGGCCCTCGATTATCTTTTAGCCGCCAAAGGGGGGTTCTGTGAGTTCATCGGAGAGGATTGTTGTACTTGGATAGAAGACACCGATGACAAGGTCCAGGCCCATATGGACAAAGTTAGTGAACTACAGGGAAAAGCTAGAGCTATAGCTAGTGAGGGTTGGAATCCGTTCAAGGGTTTGGGAGGATTGGGAGATTTCCTGTTCTCCATCGGATCTTGGTTGAAGGAAGTGGGAGTGTATATCCTGATGCTTCTCTTTTTCATCTGCCTTTTATATGCCGCGGTGAGATGTTCCTGTTGCCTCATCGACCGTGTAAACCAAGCTCGGGCAGACGACCACATCTCCATGCCCGCTCCTGGGATCCCACTCCAACCACTGATCGGGGGAAGACCTCACCAACCAACCACCTTCTCTACAGATTACGTCCTGGCTTCCCTCTAATTTATCTCTCTGAAGACCACATTCTCCAAGACCTTCAAGCAAGCTTCAAGCCTCATCATTGTTTGTGTCTGCGATTTGGAAAACTGTCTGGGTCGAGACCAGCCTTGTGTGGCCCCGTCTGCAGGGGCAATTTGAGAATCTATTGCTGGATCTCCCCAGACCACCGTGGGATCACAAGCCTTATTCATACCACAAGTCTGTTTGTGGTTTCTGCAAGAGCCTTCCTGTAGTGAAGGTTCCAACGCTCTTGAGGATCATTGCTTCAATCAAGCCTGTTTGCGTCGAGTCTGCGTCGGGTCTTGTTGTTTCAGGTACCCCGTGGAGCTTTATTCTCAGGGACAACTACAGGAACTCTTTGAAGTTTGAGACTACACCCATCAAGCTGAAGAAGATCAAGAAGGGACACGAGGAGAATATGATAAAACAGGAGGGAATGTCATGGAAATTTTGTATTGTTGGTCGAACTTTAAATGTGTCATGTATTCGTGTTATTCATATGTCTCTCGTGTGGCTTAATTAAAGCTCTGAAGGCTGCAATTGGGCCATGCGCATGTACAATGTATGTATTACAGTACTCGGCTTGGTAATGGATGAGATGGCAGATCTGCGCTTATAGACCGGCGTGTATACCACCACGGCATTCCATGCGAATGCTGCTGTCAGTAGACCGTGGGCCTGTATCCACATATCAGCAGCATGGTACCACGTGGGCTTCATAACGCAATGCGCAAGCGGTGTGAACTCCACGTGTAGGCTTGTGCATATCTTACAACCCATTACTAATCTGAACTGTATCTCGGATGGATGTGTTTTAATAAAGATCGTATCGGGCCCATCCAGGTACAGACTGATATTTTTAGAGAGTGCTTGTGCAGAGAATTTTACATACCAATAGAAGCTAGTAGGACAGGAAATATGACCTCAGATGGCTCATAGGGGGGAAGGGGAGGAAGTCTGCTGACCTCAGAAGGTTCATGGGGGAGGACCAGTGATAGATAATAGCAAAGGCTATGCTCCAATTGGAATGTACATCCTCTGTATAGGTACTCCCCATTGTATTGTTCGGTGGGAGGGATTGACTTTATTCATGTGGGGGGCATGTGTGTATTCTTAATAAAACAGAGAGCGGAGCCTAAAATCAGCCCTTATGTGAGTTGCAACCAGCCTTAGAGTGTCGTGTGATCATTCCAGGGTAACGGAGCTCCATCACCCACAAATTCAACAGAACCAAAGTATTTGGATGGGCAGGAATCGTGTAGTTTGGCTGCAGTCGTGGTAAGCGAGATTCGCACAGCTTTATGGGGGATTTCTGCGCATCCAACTGCGAGTACTCACGGTAAGGAGAAATTCGTTAAAGCGAATTTCCAAGACACCCCCTACATCAGTTGTCCCCATCAGAGTGCCCCCTACAGCAAATGTCCTCATCAGAGTGCCCCCTACAGCAAATGTCTTCATCAGAGTGCCCCCTACATCAACTGTCCCCATCAGAGTGCCCCCTACATCAACTGCCCCCATCAGGGTGCCCCCTACATCAGTTGTCCCCATCAGAGTGCCCCCTACATCAACTGTCCCCATCAGAGTGCCCCCTTACATCAACTGTCCCCATCAGAGTGCCCCCTTACATCAACTGCCCCCATCAGGGTGCCCCCTTACATCAGTTGTCCCCATCAGAGTGCCCCCCTACATCAACTGTCCCCATCAGAGTGCCCCCTTACATCAACTGCCCCCATCAGAGTGCCCCCCTACATCAGTTGTCCCCATCAGAGTGCCCCCTACATCAACTGTCCCCATCAGAGTGCCCCCTTACATCAACTGCCCCCATCAGGGTGCCCCCTTACATCAGTTGTCCCCATCAGAGTGCCCCCCTACATCAACTGTCCCCATCAGAGTGCCCCCTTACATCAACTGCCCCCATCAGAGTGCCCCCCTACATCAGTTGTCCCCATCAGAGTGCCCCCTACAGCAAATGTCCTCATCAGAGTGCCCCCTACATCAAATGTCCTCATCAGAGTGCCCCCTACAGCAAATGTCTTCATCAGAGTGCCCCCTACATCAACTGCCCCCATCAGGGTGCCCCCTACATCAGTTGTCCCCATCAGAGTGCCCCCCTACATCAACTGTCCCCATCAGAGTGCCCCCTTACATCAACTGCCCCCATCAGAGTGCCCCCCTACATCAGTTGTCCCCATCAGAGTGCCCCCTACATCAAATGTCCTCATCAGAGTGCCCCCTACATCAACTGTCCCCATCAGGGTGCCCCCTACATCAACTGTCCCCATCAGAGTGCCCCCTACATCAACTGCCCCCATCAGGGTGCCCCCTACATCATCTGCCCCCATCAGGGTGCCCCCTACATCAGTTGTCCCCATCAGAGTGCCCCCCTACATCAGTTGTCCCCATCAGAGTGCCCCCCTACATCAACTGCCCCCATCAGGGTGCCCCCTACATCAGTTGTCCGCATCAGAGTGCCCCCCTACATCAACTGTCCCCATCAGAGTGCCCCCTACATCAGTTGTCCCCATCAGAGTGCCCCCTACAGCAAATGTCCTCATCAGAGTGCTCCCTACAGCAAATGTCCTCATCAGAGTGCCCCCCTACATCAACTGTCCCCATCAGGGTGCCCCCTACATCAACTGTCCCCATCAGAGTGCCCCCTTACATCAACTGTCCCCATCAGAGTGTCCCCTACATCAACTGTCCCCATCAGGGTGCCCCCCTACATCAACTGTCCCCATCAGGGTGCCCCCCTACATCAACTGTCCCCATCAGAGTGCCCCCTTACATCAACTGCCCCCATCAGAGTGCCCCCCTACATCAGTTGTCCCCATCAGAGTGCCCCCTACAGCAAATGTCCTCATCAGAGTGCCCCCTACATCAAATGTCCTCATCAGAGTGCCCCCTACATCAAATGTCCCCATCAGAGTGCCCTCTACATCAACTGTCCCCATCAGGATGCCCCCTTACATCAACTGTCCCCATCAGAGTGCCCCCTACATCAACTGTCCTCATCAGGGTGCCCCCCTACATCAACTGTCCCCATCAGGATGCCCCCTTACATCAACTGTCCCTATCAGGGTGCCCCCTACATCAACTGTCCTCATCAGGGTGCCCCCTACATCAACTGTCCCCATCAGAGTGCCCCCTACATCAACTGTCCCCATCAGGGTGTCCCCTACATCAACTGTCCCCATCAGGGTGTCCCCTACATCAACTGTCCCCATCAGGGTGTCCCCTACATCAACTGTCCCCATCAGGGTGCCCCCTACATCAACTGTCCCCATCAGGGTGCCCCCTACATCAACTGTCCCCATCAGGGTGCCCCCTACATCAACTGTCCCCATCAGGGTGTCCCCTTACATCAACTGTCCCCATCAGGGTGTCCCCTACATCAACTGTCCCCATCAGGGTGCCCCCTACATCAACTGTCCCCATCAGAGTGCCCCCTACATCAACTGTCCCCATCAGGGTGCCCCGCTACATCAGTTGTCCCCATCAAGTCTCATGGATTAGTGAATGCACTCTTGAGGGGGAGGGAACAAATAAAATTTGGAGGGCACAGCCCACTCCTGCACCCCACTAGATCTGGGCCTTCACTAGTTGGAATAATCCAGCATTGTCCAAAAATCATCCAGCGTGCTGGACATTTTACTGGGGATGTTTTCAGGGAAATTGTATGCAGAGATCCGGGGACTGGCAAATCTGTACCAATCTCTGGAGCCACCAATACTACTTTCAACTGCTCCCCTCCTGAATGCCATCCATTGGGAAGGGATCCTGGAGGAAATTTCCAGCACGCTGACACGTCATTACCTTGTAACATCTCAGCGTCTGTGGCTGAAAAAGAGTTAAATCCATTTTCTTCTGAGATGGTGGCCCCAGAGCCGGCCCCTCGGACACAATAAATGAAATCGTCACGTTATAATGGGTCTAACACAAAGTTGTGCTCTTGACTCCAATTTATCTTCAAACTCCTCCAAAAGGGATGATTGCCCCAAGAATTCTGCTTCTCCTTCCACTTCAAAGCCGCGCGGATCTCTAAGTGAGCGTGTTTCCAGAGCCCGGGGCCACAAACAGCTCAGATACAATCCGCTCCTAATTGTCCACAGTTGGCGTCAGATGTGCAGTGCGGCCGGAGGTCATCAAGCGTGGCTCCCGTCCCTTCATCACGTTGTGTGCTGGTCATTATGGAAGCCTTTCATCGGTCAGTCATCTCCATCCACAGCTTCCTCATGGTCTGTGCTGCTTTAAAGGGACACTCCAGCCAGAAACATATCACCCAGCTGAACTGGAACACAGCCGGCCTGCTAATGTTCTGAACGTGACCAGGCTCCTTGCGCCTTCCTTGGTCTCAGCACCATCCAACGTCTTCTAGTCCTGACCACGCCACTGCATGGCGG
Organism: Staurois parvus; assembly: GCF_062004578.1. Taxonomy (NCBI): domain Eukaryota; kingdom Metazoa; phylum Chordata; class Amphibia; order Anura; family Ranidae; genus Staurois; species Staurois parvus. The sequence continues at coordinate 77,962 of NW_028319737.1, read as the reverse complement.
ACATACAGCACCATCCAACGTCTTCTAGTCCTGACCACGCCACTGCATGGCGGACATACAGCACCATCCAACGTCTTCTAGTCCTGACCACGCCACTGCATGGCGGACATACAGCACCATCCAACGTCTTCTAGTCCTGACCACGCCACTGCATGGCGGACATACAGCACCATCCAACGTCTTCTAGCCCTGACCACGCCACTGCATGGCGGACATACAGCACCATCCAACGTCTTCTAGTCCTGACCACGCCACTGCATGGCGGACATACAGCACCATCCAACGTCTTCTAGCCCTGACCACGCCATTGCATGGCGGACATACAGCACCATCCAACGTCTTCTAGTCCTGACCACGCCATTGCATGGCGGACATACAGCACCATCCAACGTCTTCTAGTCCTGATCACGCCACTGCATGGCGGACATACAGCACCATCCAACGTCTTCTAGTCCTGACCACGCCACTGCATGGTGGACATACAGCACCATCCAACGTCTTCTAGTCCTGACCACGCCACTGCATGGCGGACATACAGCACCATCCAACGTCTTCTAGTCCTGACCACGCCACTGCATGGCGGACATACAGCACCAAAACACGTGACAAGACATGCAGCCCGACCCAGAGAGACGACTAATTCCGGAGCACACTGGCTGGACTTTGGCTCAGTTGCCATGTCTGCCATACTGGAAATATCTGGAATGTGGTGGAAGTTGTGAAGGATCTGACCTCATGGCCTTTCTTCTGGCCTGGTGCAGAGTGACCACACCATATGGGAGTTGTGACAAGAGGTCATCACGCTGGCAGACACAGACGGATGTCATGGGTGAAGGTACACACCTCGGACATCACCTGGGACTGTCACTGTGCTCTGGGTTCATTCAGATACAGTGACCCCCCGGGGACACGGCTCTGTATGGAGAGCTATCTCCCAGCTCTGTTATCCAAGGTGATGATCATACTTCCCTCCACACAGAAATCCACAAGAAAAGGACAGTCACCCAATGACAGGTCACATCTTCTACCATGGGCTCCGGGGCCCCTACCTGGAACAGGCACCCCAGACTTATAGAACACCCCGCTTACTGGTCCAAAGCAGAAGATCCCGTCACAGGATACTGACCACCTCTAGGCTGACCACAATGTATGAAATCCCGTACCATCCCCCAACCATGGAACCTGAAGAAGAGGGACACCATGGGAAAGAGAAGACATGCGGCACGCAGAGCGCGGCACGCAGAGCACGGCACACAGAGTGCGGCACGCCAAATATGGGAGTGGCTACAATGTGCTAAATACTGGGTGTAGCTTAAAGGTGTATGGTTAGAGCCTGAGCCTATGTATTGTGTACACCTTACATTGAGAACACGCCTTGTACCCACAACACGCCCCATAATCACCTGGCTGTGAGAGACAGTCCACCGTACATCAACCTAAAGGACCAGAACAAACATTATATATATATATCCTGTATATACACATACATGGAGAACACTATATATCCTGTATATACACATACATGGAGAACACTATATATCCTGTATATACACATACATGGAGAGAACACTATATACCCTGTATATACACATACATGGAGAGAACACTATATATCCTGTATATACACATACATGGAGAACACTATATATCCTGTATATACACATACATGGGGAACACTATATATCCTGTATATACACATACATGGGGAACACTATATATCCTGTATATACACATACATGGAGAACACTATATATCCTGTATATACACATACATGGGGAACACTATATATCCTGTATATACACATACATGGGGAACACTATATACCCTGTATATACACATACATGGGGAACACTATATATCCTGTATATACACATACATGGAGAGAACACTATATATCCTGTATATACACATACATGGAGAGAACACTATATATCCTGTATATACACATACATGGGGAACACTATATATCCTGTATATACACATACATGGGGAACACTATATATCCTGTATATACACATACATGGGGAACACTATATATCCTGTATATACACATACATGGGGAACACTATATATCCTGTATATACACATACATGGAGGGAACACTATATATCCTGTATATACACATACATGGAGAGAACACTATATATCCTGTATATACACATACATGGGGAACACTATATATCCTGTATATACACATACATGGAGAACACTATATATCCTGTATATACACATACATGGAGAGAACACTATATATCCTGTATATACACATACATGGGGAACACTATATATCCTGTATATACACATACATGGAGAACACTATATATCCTGTATATACACATACATGGGGAACACTATATATCCTGTATATACACATACATGGAGAGAACACTATATATCCTGTATATACACATACATGGAGAGAACACTATATATCCTGTATATACACATACATGGAGAGAACACTATATACCCTGTATATACACATACATGGAGAGAACACTATATACCCTGTATATACACATACATGGGGAACACTATATACCCTGTATATACACATACATGGAGGGAACACTATATATCCTGTATATACACATACATGGGGAACACTATATATCCTGTATATACACATACATGGGGAACACTATATATCCTGTATATACACATACATGGGGAACACTATATATCCTGTATATACACATACATGGGGAACACTATATACCCTGTATATACACATACATGGGGAACACTATATATCCTGTATATACACATACATGGAGAGAACACTATATATCCTGTATATACACATACATGGGGAACACTATATATCCTGTATATACACATACATGGAGAGAACACTATATATCCTGTATATACACATACATGGGGAACACTATATATCCTGTATATACACATACATGGGGAACACTATATATCCTGTATATACACATACATGGAGAGAACACTATATACCCTGTATATACACATACATGGAGAACACTATATATCCTGTATATACACATACATGGAGGGAACACTATATATCCTGTATATACACATACATGGAGAACACTATATATCCTGTATATACACATACATGGAGAACACTATATATCCTGTATATACATACATGGAGAGAACACTATATATCCTGTATATACACATACATGGAGAACACTATATAGTGCAGAGCAGTTAAACACAGCAGTTGAACTAAAGCAAGAGAACTTAAGCAGCAGGAAGACACATCAACAGCAAGAAACTCTACTGCATGCTGGACAGACTGCAAGGAAACACCCTGGGAAACATCTCTTGCATACCTGAGTCCCACTCCGTGTACCTTTTTATATAATACACCCCTCTTCTGCTCTTCATTTTACTATCCTCTGTTCACAAATCTCATTTCTTTACCCCTCTGCTCCACCCCAAAACTTGTACATCTCCCCCTCATTGCTATCATCTCCCTACTATTGCTTTCATCACCTCCCCAAAATGCCTCTTCCACTCCTCCTTCTCATTTTCCTCTCCTCTGTTCCCAAAATCCATTCACTATATCCCTCTGCTCCTCCCAAACATTTGTATATTGTGCCCTCACTGCTTCCCTCACCCCTCTATGGCACCCACCACCTCCTCCTATTACTCCGCTCTCCCACTGACCCCAACACCTCCACTAGTAGTTTCTCACGCTCCTGCACATCCCGCTCCCATGCCACCTTTCTCACCCTTCTCCTCCTCATAACCGCAGGGGACATCTCCCCGAATCCTGGCCCTCCACCACCTCCCGCACAAAACCCTCCCGCCTCCACGTCCTGCCGCAACCCCCGCAACTTAGTATCTGTCCCCCTGCTCCCTAAAATCTCCCCCCCGTTTTCATGTGCACTCCTGAACGCCCGATCGGTGTGCAACAAGCTTACCGCCATCCACGACCTCTTTGTTTCCCGCTCCCTCAACCTCCTGGCGATTACGGAAACCTGGATCCAGCCCACTGACTCTACCTCCCCTGCTGCACTCTCCTACGGCGGTCTCACCTGGACCCACTCACCCAGGCCCAACGGTCGTAAAGGTGGTGGGGTTGGCCTGCTCCTGTCACCGCTGAGCACCTTCCGAGTCCTCCCAAACCCCCCCTCCCTATCCTTCTCCTCCTTCGAGGCCCACTGTGTCCGACTATTCTCCCCAACCCCCCTGAAGATTGCTGTGATATACCGGCCTCCTGGATCCATACCCCGCTTCCTGGAAGACTTCTCCTCCTGGCTACCCTTCTTCCTCTCCTCTGAGCTACCCACCATCATCCTTGGGGATTTCAACATCCCTGTCAACCTCGACAACCCGGACACAGCCCGTCTCCTCCACTTAACCTCCTCCTTTGCACTTGCACAGTGCATACAATCCACCACCCACTCCGACGGTAATATCCTTGATCTTGTCTTCTCCAACCGCTGCGCTCCCCACAACCTCACTAACACCCCCTTCCCTCTCTCTGACCACAACCTGATTACTTTCTCTATCTCCTCATCCTCCAATGCCTACCCTTCCAAATGTCACACTACTACCAGCCGTAACCTCCGCAACCTTAACCCTGCCTCCCTCCAATCCGCAGTTGATCAACTCCATGACCGCATCCTCCCCCTGTCCTGCCCCGACTTGGCTATGACCGCCTACAACAATGCGCTGTCAACAGCCCTTGACTCACTAGCGCCTTTAACCACACGCAACATCAGACCCCGACCGCTCCAGCCCTGGCAGACTGATCACACCAAAACCCTCAAACGACACAGTCGTGCCCTGGAGCGACTATGGCGCAAAACCAAATCCCAACAAGCCTTCACCCGCTACAAATCTGCCTTCCACACCTACACCTCCTCCCTCCATACTGCCAAACAAGCCTACTTCCTGACCCTCATCAAGGCCCTCTCCTCCAATCCTCGCCGACTCTTCTCCACCTTCAACTCTCTACTCTCGCCACCCCCACCTCCACCCAGCACCTCACTCACTGCCCTTGAGATTGCCAATCACTTCAAAAACAAGATTGACAAAATTCGCAAGGACATTGCCGCAACTCACACGCCGTCTCAACCCGTCCCCTCTCACACAGCTACCCCCTCATCCCCCCTCCCCCTCGACATAACCCACAGGGACTTCGTCACTGCTCAAACTCCCTCCAACCCCCTTCCCCCTCACTCAGCTACCCCCTCTACACCCCTCTCCCACGGCCCCACCACTGCTCTAACCTCCTCTCCCACCCCACCCTACATTCCTCATACTGATGCTCCCCCAACACTCCGCACCTTTGACCTTACTACCATCGAAGAAGTCTCCAAGATCCTCTCTGATGCCCACCTCACCACCTGCCCCCTTGACCCTATCCCCACACAACTCCTACGACCTCCCTCCCCCTCCATCCTACGCTCCCTCACCCACATCTTCAATCTCTCCCTCTCCTCCGGCACTTTCCCTTCCCCTCTGAAACATGCACACATCACCCCCATACTTAAAAAGCCCTCCCTGGACCCCAATGACCCGAACAACCTCAGACCCATCTCCCTGCTCCCATTTACATCTAAACTCCTTGAGCGCCTAGTCTACGCCCGCCTATGCTCTCACCTAAACGACAACAACCTCCTCGATCCCCTACAGTCCGGCTTCCGTCCCCTACACTCCACCGAAACTGCCTTACTCAAACTCTCCAACGACCTGCTAACCGCCAAAGCTAATGGCCACTATTCAGTGCTCCTACTCCTTGACCTCTCTGCGGCCTTCGACACAGTCGACCACCCCCTCCTCCTCAAAAAACTACACTCCCTCGGCCTCAGAGATTCTGCTCTCTCCTGGCTCTCATCCTACCTGTCACAACGCTCTTTCAGCGTTACCTATAATGCCACCACCTCCCTCTCACTCCCCCTCTCTGTTGGGGTCCCTCAAGGCTCTGTCCTCGGGCCCCTTCTCTTCTCCATTTACACCTCCTCCCTTGGCCGACTCATACACTCTCACGGCTTCAACTACCACCTCTATGCCGACGACACACAAATCTATCTCTCAACCCCCCACCTCACCCCCTCGGTCTCCGCCCGAATCACACACCTGTTGAGCGACATATCAGACTGGATGTCGCTCCACTTCCTTAAACTGAACCTCTCCAAAACCGAGTTTCTTGTCTTCCCCCCAGCCCGGACACCACCCCCCATTGACTTCTCCATCATGTCCAACAACGCCACCATCAAACCCGCCCCGCAGGCCAGAGTACTTGGTGTTATTTTGGACTCCAACCTATCCTTCCAGCCCCAAGTCCACTCTTTAACAAACTCGTGCAGACTCCACCTCCGCAACATCGCCAAAATCCGCACGTTCCTAACTCCAGAAACCACTAAACAGCTCATCCACTCCCTCATCATATCGCGACTCGACTACTGCAACTCCCTCCTCACTGGCCTGCCTCGCCGCTGGCTATCCCCGCTTCAGTCCATCCTGAATACGGCTGCCAGACTCATTCACCTTTCCAACCGCTCCGTTTCCGCCACCCCTCTCTGCCAATCCCTCCACTGGCTTCCGATTGCGCAACGGATCAAATTCAAAATCCTAACGCTGACATACAAAGCTGTCCACCATACTGCCCCGAACTACATCACTGACCTAATATCCAAGTACCGCCCAACACGCACACTCCGCTCCTCACAAGACCTCCTTCTCTCTAGTTCCCTGGTCTCCTCCTCCCATGCCCGCCTCCAGGACTTCTCCAGGGTGTCACCCATCCTCTGGAACTCCCTGCCCCAACCCATCAGATTATCACCTACTCTCCTCTCCTTTAGGCGCACCCTGAAAACCCATCTCTTCAGGGAAGCCTACCCCACCCCCTGCTAACTTGCCGACCTCCTCCACTCTTCCTACCATTCCATCCCCCACAGCTATCTCCTCCTGTGCCACCATCCCCTCCCTCCTAGATTGTAAGCTTGAAAGAGCAGGGCCCTCGATCCCCTCATGTTTTGCATTGTATTGGTATTGTTCTGTCACATGTTCTGTCCCCTTTGTAATGTACAGCGCTGAGCGAACTATTGGCGCTTTATAAATACTGTATAATAATAATAATAAAATAATATATACACATACATGGGGAACACTATATATCCTGTATATACACATACATGGGGAACACTATATATCCTGTATATACACATACATGGGGAACACTATATATCCTGTATATACACATACATGGAGAACACTATATATCCTGTATATACACATACATGGAGAACACTATATATCCTGTATATACACATACAGTGAAGGAAATGTGTATTTGCCCCCCCCCCCCCGATGGTGAATGTTCGCCCCTCACACAGAAATGATCGGTCTAACAATGGAATGTTCACCCCTCACACAGAAACGATCGGTCAAACAATGGAATGTTCGCCCCTCACACAGAAATGATCGGTCTAACAATGGAATGTTCGCCCCTCACACAGAAACGATCGGTCTAACAATGGAATGTTCGCTCCTCACACAGAAATGATCGGTCTAACAATGGAATGTTCGCCCCTCACACAGAAATGATCGGTCTAACAATGGAATGTTCGCCCCTCACACAGAAATGATCGGTCTAACAATGGAATGTTCGCCCCTCACACAGAAATGATCGGTCTAACAATGGAATGTTCGCCCCTCACACAGAAATGATCGGTCTAACAATGGAATGTTCGCCCCTCACACAGAAATGATCGGTCTAACAATGGAATGTTCGCCCCTCACACAGAAATGATCGGTCTAACAATGGAATGTTCGCCCCTCACACAGAAATGATCGGTCTAACAATGGAATGTTCGGTGTAACACTGAGAGACAGAATACAACAACAAATTCAGCAGAAATGCGTCTAACAAATGATGACAGAACTGCATGTTCATGAGGGAAAGAAGGATTTGATCCCCTATCATTCAGCAGGATTTCTGGCTCCCAGGTGTCTCTCATACAGGTAACAAGCTGAGATTAGAAGCAGTCTCTTAAAGGGAGTGCTGCTAATCTCATTGTGTTACCTGTATAAAAGACACCTGTCCACAGGAGCCATCAAACCATCAGATTCCAAACTCTCCACCATGGCAAAGACCAAAGAGCTGTCCAAGGATGTCAGGGACAAGATGGTAGACCTACACAAGGCTGGACTGGGCTACCAAACTATGGCCAAGCAGCTTGGTGAGAAGGTGACAACAGTTGGTGCAATCATTCACAAATGGAAGAAACACAAAACAAGTGTCAGTCTCCCTAGGTCTGGTGCACCATGCAAGATCTCACCTCGTGGAGTGTCAATGATCATGAGAACAGTGAGGAATCATCCCAGAACTACACGTGAGGATCTTGTCAATGATCCCCAGGCAGCTGGGACCACAGTCACCAAGAGAACAATTGGTAACACACTACGCCGACAAGGACTGAAATCCTGCAGTGCCCGCACGGTCCCTCTGCTCAAGAAAGCCCATGTCCAGGCCCGTCTGAAGTCTGCCACTGAACATCTGAATGATGCCGAGGAGGACTGGTGGGAAGTGTTGTGATCAGAGGAGACCAAAATCCAGCTCTTTGGCATCAACTCAACTCGCCGTGTTTGGAGGAAGAGGAATGCTGCCTATGACCCCAAGAACACCATCCCAACTGTGAAACATGGTGGTGGAAACATTCTGCTTTGGGGGGGTTTCTGCTAAGGGGACAGGACAACTGCACCGCATCAAAGGGACGATGGACGGGGCAATGTACCCTCAAATCTGGGGTGAGAACCTTCTTCCCTCAGCCAGGGCATTGAAAATGGGTGGTGGATGGGTGTTCCAGCATGACAATGACCCAAAACACACGGCCAAGGCAACAAAGGAGCGGCTCAAGAAGAAGCACATTAAGGTCCTGGAGTGGCCTAGCCAGTCTCCACACCTTCATTCGACTGAAAATCTGTGGAGGGAACTGAAAGTTCGAGTTGCCAAACGTCAGCCACCAAACCTTAATGACTTGGAGAGGATCTGCCAAGAGGAGTGGGCCAAAATCCCTCCTGAGATGTGTGCGAACCTGGGGGGCAACTCCAGGAAACGTCTGACCTCTGTGATTGCCAACAAGGGATTGGCCACCAAGTACTAAGTCATGTTTTGTGAAGGGGATCAAATCCTTCTTTCCCTCATGAACATGCAGATCCGTCATCATTTGTTAGACGCATTTCTGCTGAATTTGTTGTTGTATTCTGTCTCTCAGTGTTACACCGAACATTCCATTGTTAGACCGATCATTTCTGTGTGAGGGGCGAACATTCCATTGTTAGACCGATCATTTCTGTGTGAGGGGGAACATTCCATTGTTAGACCGATCATTTCTGTGTGAGGGGGAACATTCCATTGTTAGACCGATCATTTCTGTGTGAGGGACGAACATTCCATTGTTAGACCGATCATTTCTGTGTGAGGGGCGAACATTCCATTGTTAGACCGATCATTTCTGTGTGAGGGGGAACATTCCATTGTTAGACCGATCATTTCTGTGTGAGGGGCGAACATTCCATTGTTAGACCGATCATTTCTGTGTGAGGGGCGAACATTCCATTGTTAGACCGATCATTTCTGTGTGAGGGGCGAACATTCCATTGTTAGACCGATCATTTCTGTGTGAGGGGCGAACGTTCAGCATCAGCAGGGGAGCAAATACACATTTCCTGCACTATACATGGAGAGAACACTATATCCAAGTCTAAGAACTTCACTAACTGCAAACTATACAACAACAAGCAGAGTGCAGGGGTCAGGATTATGTAATGTACAACACAGAGCAGAGTGCAGGGGTCAGGATTATGTAATGTACAACACAGAGCAGAGTGCAGGGGTCAGGACTATGTAATATACAGCATAGAGCAGAGTGCAGGGGTCAGGATTATGTAACATACAACATAGAGCAGATTCAGGGGTCAGGACTATGTAATATACAGCATAGAGCAGAGTGCAGGGGTCAGGACTGTGTAATATACACCATAGAGCAGAGTGCAGGGGTCAGGACTATGTAATATACACCATAGAGCAGAGTGCAGGGGTCAGGATTATGTGATATACAACATAGAGCAGAGTGCAAGGGTCAGGACTATGTAACATACAACATAGAGCAGAGTGCAGGGGTCAGGACTGTGTAATATACACCATAGAGCAGAGTGCAGGGGTCAGGACTGTGTAATATACACCATAGAGCAGAGTGCAGGGGTCAGGACTGTGTAATATACACCATAGAGCAGAGTGCAGGGGTCAGGACTATGTAATATACACCATAGAGCAGAGTGCAGGGGTCAGGACTATGTAATATACAACATAGAGCAGAGTGCAGGGGTCAGGACTATGTAATATACACCATAGAGCAGAGTGCAGGGGTCAGGACTATGTAATATACACCATAGAGCAGAGTGCAGGGGTCAGGACTATGTAATATACACCATAGAGCAGAGTGCAGGGGTCAGGACTATGTAATATACACCATAGAGCAGATTCAGGGGTCAGGACTATGTAATATACAGCATAGAGCAGAGTGCAGGGGTCAGGACTATGTAATATACAGCATAGAGCAGAGTGCAGGGGTCAGGACTATGTAATATACAACATAGAGCAGAGTGCAGGGGTCAGGACTATGTAATATACACCATAGAGCAGAGTGCAGGGGTCAGGACTATGTAATATACAGCATAGAGCAGAGTGCAGGGGTCAGGATTATGTAATATACAGCATAGAGCAGAGTGCAGGGGTCAGGACTATGTATTATACACCATAGAGCAGAGTGCAGGGGTCATGACTATGTAATATACAGCATAGAGCAGAGTGCAGGGGTCAGGACTGTGTAATATAAAGCATAGAGCAGAGTGCAGGGGTCAGGACTATGCTCTCTCCATCCCTTTGAGACTATAGAGAGGCACATCACTGCAGGAACTAATACAGCATAGGGCTCTGGGACACAACATGGGGCTCCAGGACACAGCATGGATCTTTGAGGTGCTGGAATTGTGTTGAAATTCCAGGACAGTCCTGCAGAATCCAGGACAGTTGGGGGGGAGGGGTATAGAGTGGTGATGTCACTCCTGTATTATATACCTTATATCTTCAGGACAGTGATGTCAGAACCCATAAATGAGTAATAATTGGCATGACTTACTTTGTTGTGATAAATACATCGGCCTCCAGTATGGCTTCCCTCCAGACCTGGACCTGCTGCCACTGTGGTGTTGGGGTCCCCTCTTTCCAGGACAGACGGTCACATTCTCCACCCTGACGGTTGTCTTGTCAGATGTCCCTCCATCAGCCTGACAATCTCAAGTTCCACAGACGAGGGGTTAGGGGTACAGGGAATTTTCTGTACATAGTCAGCAATGATTTCTTCTGCCCCACAGAACAGGACAGGGTCCCTTCAAGGACTAGATGGTGGATGGACAATAGCCGCATTGGATGGACAATAGCCGCATTGTCCTTCTTCATAGATCAGTGTGGAAGCCCGGAGCCCTTTGGGCACACAGAGCACTCTACAGACTATACAGCCGCTCATCAGTCATCATGTGCTTAGCTGGCCATAGATGAATACAAAAACAAATGAAAATTCAAACAAAAATGTAAACGTTCTTTGGATCTAACATGCCACGGCCTAATCATTGTTTCTGCTCATCTGCAACAGTAAACATTGTTTTTTCCAATCGATTCCTACGACTATTCCTACTGTTCATGGCCACATCATTATTCTTCAAACAACTGACCTGCAAAAGATTGGAAAATTGTTCATCCGAAAAAAGATTTCCAACATGTTTGTTGACTTTAGACCTTGAAAAGGAAATCAACTGTCACAGTAACCACATGAACCATACGAAAATTGAACAATCGGTCTACTGACTCGAGGTTTCTTCCGATTTTCCATCCATCTATGGCTTGTTTAACATGTTGTCTTCTAGGTGACATATAGAGAGGTAGTACTACGCCTGTACATGTCTATAGGACCAATCATCAATGATCGTATGTAGGATGAGGTCTTCTAGGTGACATATAGTGAGGTAGTACTATGCCTGTACATGTCTATAGGACCAATCATCAATGATCGTATGTAGGATGAGGTCTTCTAGGTGACATATAGAGGTAGTACTATGCCTGTACATGTGTATAGGACCAATCATCAATGATCGTATGTAGGAGGAGGTCTTCTAGGTGACATATAGTGAGGTAGTACTACGCCTGTACATGTGTATAGGACCAATCATCAATGATCGTATGTAGGAGGAGGTCTTCTAGGTGACATATAGAGAGGTAGTACTACGCCTGTACATGTCTATAGGACCAATCATCAATGATCGTATGTAGGATGAGGTCTTCTAGGTGACATATAGAGAGGTAGTACTACGCCTGTACATGTCTATAGGACCAATCATCAATGATCGTATGTAGGATGAGGTCTTCTAGGTGACACATAGAGGTAGTACTATGCCTGTACATGTGTATAGGACCAATCATCAATGATCGTATGTAGGATGAGGTCTTCTAGATGACATATAGAGGTAGTACTACGCCTGTACATGTCTATAGGACCAATCATCAATGATCGTATGTAGGATGAGGTCTTCTAGGTGACATGTAGAGAGGTAGTACTACGCCTGTACATGTCTATAGGACCAATCATCAATGATCGTATGTAGGATGAGGTCTTCTAGGTGACATATAGAGAGGTAGTACTATGCCTGTACATGTCTATAGGACCAATCATCAATGATCGTATGTAGGAGGAGGTCTTCTAGGTGACATATAGAGAGGTAGTACCATACCTGTACATGTCTATAGGACCAATCATCAATGATCGTATGCAGGATGAGGTCTTCTAGGTGACATATAGAGAGGTAGTACTATGCCTGTACATGTCTATAGGACCAATCATCAATGATCGTATGTAGGATGAGGTCTTCTAGGTGACATATAGAGAGGTAGTACTATGCCTGTACATGTCTATAGGACCAATCATCAATGATCGTATGTAGGATGAGGTCTTCTAGGTGACATATAGAGAGGTAGTACTACGCCTGTACATGTCTATAGGACCAATCATCAATGATCGTATGTAGGATGAGGTCTTCTAGGTGACACATAGAGGTAGTACTATGCCTGTACATGTGTATAGGACCAATCATCAATGATCGTATGTAGGATGAGGTCTTCTAGATGACATATAGAGGTAGTACTACGCCTGTACATGTCTATAAGACCAATCATCAATGATCGTATGTAGGATGAGGTCTTCTAGGTGACATGTAGAGAGGTAGTACTACGCCTGTACATGTCTATAGGACCAATCATCAATGATCGTATGTAGGATGAGGTCTTCTAGGTGACATATAGAGAGGTAGTACTATGCCTGTACATGTCTATAGGACCAATCATCAATGATCGTATGTAGGATGAGGTCTTCTAGGTGACATATAGTGAGGTAGTACTATGCCTGTACATGTCTATAGGACCAATCATCAATGATCGTATGTAGGATGAGGTCTTCTAGGTGACATATAGAGGTAGTACTATGCCTGTACATGTGTATAGGACCAATCATCAATGATCGTATGTAGGAGGAGGTCTTCTAGGTGACATATAGAGAGGTAGTACTACGCCTGTACATGTCTATAGGACCAATCATCAATGATCGTATGTAGGATGAGGTCTTCTAGGTGACATATAGAGAGGTAGTACTACGCCTGTACATGTCTATAGGACCAATCATCAATGATCGTATGTAGGATGAGGTCTTCTAGGTGACACATAGAGGTAGTACTATGCCTGTACATGTGTATAGGACCAATCATCAATGATCGTATGTAGGATGAGGTCTTCTAGATGACATATAGAGGTAGTACTACGCCTGTACATGTCTATAGGACCAATCATCAATGATCGTATGTAGGATGAGGTCTTCTAGGTGACATGTAGAGAGGTAGTACTACGCCTGTACATGTCTATAGGACCAATCATCAATGATCGTATGTAGGATGAGGTCTTCTAGGTGACATATAGTGAGGTAGTACTATGCCTGTACATGTCTATAGGACCAATCATCAATGATCGTATGTAGGATGAGGTCTTCTAGGTGACATATAGTGAGGTAGTACTACGCCTGTACATGTCTATAGGACCAATCATCAATGATCGTATGTAGGAGGAGGTCTTCTAGGTGACATATAGAGGTAGTACTACGCCTGTACATGTCTATAGGACCAATCATCAATGATCGTATGCAGGAGGAGGTCTTCTAGGTGACATATAGAGAGGTAGTACTATGCCTGTACATGTCTATAGGACCAATCATCAATGATCGTATGTAGGATGAGGTCTTCTAGGTGACATATAGAGAGGTAGTACTACGCCTGTACATGTCTATAGGACCAATCATCAATGATCGTATGTAGGATGAGGTCTTCTAGGTGACATATAGAGGTAGTACCATACCTGTACATGTCTATAGGACCAATCATCAATGATCGTATGTAGGATGAGGTCTTCTAGGTGACATATAGAGAGGTAGTACCATACCTGTACATGTCTATAGGACCAATCATCAATGATCGTATGTAGGATGAGGTCTTCTAGGTGACATATAGAGGTAGTACTATGCCTGTACATGTCTATAGGACCAATCATCAATGATCGTATGTAGGATGAGGTCTTCTAGGTGACATATAGAGGTAGTACTACGCCTGTACATGTCTATAGGACCAATCATCAATGATCGTATGTAGGATGAGGTCTTCTAGGTGACATATAGAGAGGTAGTACTACGCCTGTACATGTCTATAGGACCAATCATCAATGATCGTATGCAGGAGGAGGTCTTCTAGGTGACATATAGAGAGGTAGTACTACGCCTGTACATGTCTATAGGACCAATCATCAATGATCGTATGTAGGAGGAGGTCTTCTAGGTGACATATAGAGAGGTAGTACCATACCTGTACATGTCTATAGGACCAATCATCAATGATCGTATGTAGGATGAGGTCTTCTAGGTGACATATAGAGAGGTAGTACTACGCCTGTACATGTCTATAGGACCAATCATCAATGATCGTATGTAGGATGAGGTCTTCTAGGTGACATATAGAGAGGTAGTACTACGCCTGTACATGTCTATAGGACCAATCATCAATGATCGTATGTAGGATGAGGTCTTCTAGGTGACACATAGAGGTAGTACTATGCCTGTACATGTGTATAGGACCAATCATCAATGATCGTATGTAGGATGAGGTCTTCTAGGTGACACATAGAGGTAGTACTATGCCTGTACATGTGTATAGGACCAATCATCAATGATCGTATGTAGGATGAGGTCTTCTAGATGACATATAGAGGTAGTACTACGCCTGTACATGTCTATAAGACCAATCATCAATGATCGTATGTAGGATGAGGTCTTCTAGGTGACATGTAGAGAGGTAGTACTACGCCTGTACATGTCTATAGGACCAATCATCAATGATCGTATGTAGGATGAGGTCTTCTAGGTGACATATAGTGAGGTAGTACTATGCCTGTACATGTCTATAGGACCAATCATCAATGATCGTATGTAGGATGAGGTCTTCTAGGTGACATATAGTGAGGTAGTACTATGCCTGTACATGTCTATAGGACCAATCATCAATGATCGTATGTAGGAGGAGGTCTTCTAGGTGACATATAGAGGTAGTACTACGCCTGTACATGTCTATAGGACCAATCATCAATGATCGTATGCAGGAGGAGGTCTTCTAGGTGACATATAGAGAGGTAGTACTATGCCTGTACATGTCTATAGGACCAATCATCAATGATCGTATGTAGGATGAGGTCTTCTAGGTGACATATAGAGAGGTAGTACTACGCCTGTACATGTCTATAGGACCAATCATCAATGATCGTATGTAGGAGGAGGTCTTCTAGGTGACACATAGAGGTAGTACTATGCCTGTACATGTGTATAGGACCAATCATCAATGATCGTATGTAGGATGAGGTCTTCTAGGTGACATATAGAGAGGTAGTACCACACCTGTACATGTCTATAGGACCAATCATCAATGATCGTATGTAGGAGGAGGTCTTCTAGGTAACATATAGAGAGGTAGTACTACGCCTGTACATGTCTATAGGACCAATCATCAATGATCGTATGTAGGAGGAGGTCTTCTAGGTGACATATAGAGGTAGTACTACGCCTGTACATGTCTATAGGACCAATCATCAATGATCGTATGTAGGAGGAGGTCTTCTAGGTGACATATAGAGAGGTAGTACTATGCCTGCACATGTCTATAGGACCAATCATCAATGATCGTATGTAGGAGGAGGTCTTCTAGGTGACATATAGAGAGGTAGTACTATGCCTGTACATGTCTATAGGACCAATCATCAATGATCGTATGTAGGATGAGGTCTTCTAGGTGATATATAGAGAGATAGTACTATGCCTGTACATGTCTATAGGACCAATCATCAATGATCGTATGTAGGATGAGGTCTTCTAGGTGACATATAGAGAGGTAGTACCATACCTGTACATGTCTATAGGACCAATCATCAATGATCGTATGTAGGATGAGGTCTTCTAGGTGACATATAGAGGTAGTACTACGCCTGTACATGTCTATAGGACCAATCATCAATGATCGTATGTAGGATGAGGTCTTCTAGGTGACATATAGAGAGGTAGTACTACGCCTGTACATGTCTATAGGACCAATCATCAATGATCGTATGTAGGATGAGGTCTTCTAGGTGACATATAGAGAGGTAGTACCATACCTGTACATGTCTATAGGACCAATCATCAATGATCGTATGTAGGATGAGGTCTTCTAGGTGACATATAGAGAGGTAGTACTATGCCTGTACATGTCTATAGGACCAATCATCAATGATCGTATGTAGGATGAGGTCTTCTAGGTGACATATAGAGGTAGTACTACGCCTGTACATGTCTATAGGACCAATCATCAATGATCGTATGTAGGATGAGGTCTTCTAGGTGACATATAGAGAGGTAGTACCATACCTGTACATGTCTATAGGACCACTCATCAATGATCGTATGTAGGATGAGGTCTTCTAGGTGATATATAGAGAGGTAGTACTATGCCTGTACATGTCTATAGGACCAATCATCAATGATCGTATGTAGGATGAGGTCTTCTAGGTGATATATAGAGAGGTAGTACTATGCCTGTACATGTCTATAGGACCAATCATCAATGATCGTATGTAGGATGAGGTCTTCTAGGTGACATATAGAGAGGTAGTACTATGCCTGTACATGTCTATAGGACCAATCATCAATGATCGTATGTAGGATGAGGTCTTCTAGGTGACATATAGAGAGGTAGTACCATACCTGTACATGTCTATAGGACCACTCATCAATGATCGTATGTAGGATGAGGTCTTCTAGGTGACATATAGAGAGGTAGTACTATGCCTGTACATGTCTATAGGACCAATCATCAATGATCGTATGTAGGATGAGGTCTTCTAGGTGACACATAGAGGTAGTACTATGCCTGTACATGTGTATAGGACCAATCATCAATGATCGTATGTAGGATGAGGTCTTCTAGATGACATATAGAGGTAGTACTACGCCTGTACATGTCTATAGGACCAATCATCAATGATCGTATGTAGGATGAGGTCTTCTAGGTGACATATAGAGAGGTAGTACCATACCTGTACATGTCTATAGGACCACTCATCAATGATCGTATGTAGGATGAGGTCTTCTAGGTGACATATAGAGAGGTAGTACTATGCCTGTACATGTCTATAGGACCACTCATCAATGATCGTATGTAGGATGAGGTCTTCTAGGTGACATATAGAGAGGTAGTACTATGCCTGTACATGTCTATAGGACCACTCATCAATGATCGTATGTAGGATGAGGTCTTCTAGGTGACATATAGAGAGGTAGTACTGTACATCGAGACTTCTATCACTATTTGTAACACTTCCCAGTATTTTATGGGCTTTAGTAGCTGCCTCTTGGTACTGAGTCTTGGTACTTCATGCCAAGCTTCTCTTTACCCCACCATTGTGCTGTCCTCCATTCATTGCAGAGGAGGTCATGCCATTTGCATGGTCTAAGCCCCAATTCTACATTAAATCATTTATTTTCCTGTCTATAAAAGGAGCAATCTCTTTTATGTGGTGTATAAGCAGCTTCCTAGAGCTCAGCTAACCAGTGGCTGGACAGCCCCAAGGCCCAGGGCCATCTACATAACAGCAGCAATCAGCAGAAGAGTGTAAACACAACTTCAAATGTTGGAGGGCCTGGGGCTTAGAGCTGATTGAGAGGCCTCCAGCCCCACCTATTAGAGCCTTTCATGTTCTCTGGAGAGGTCAGGCCCGGGGTCATGCTGGGTGACCCCTTCAAACCTTGGCCATTTCACCAGTGACATGTGGCTGTCTGCAATTATCAGCTGGCTAACACTTAAATTGTTAGTTTGTGCTATTGTGTTACTTTTGTCGGCCTCTTGTGATTTACTGGCTCTAAACATGGTCCCCTGGAGGGTTCAGAGCACACCGAGGATCCAACCTTGTAACTAATAGTTAGAAATTAACCTTCTTTTAGTGGGGTGGTGTCAATGGACACAAAGGGTTTTAGTGAAGGTGGAAATGGTGCTTTCACCTGCTGGAAGATCAAACATTGCCATTTATGGGCCACGCATGTCCTGCAGGCCTCCGGGGGGGCCCCGGGCAGGAGATTAGCTGCACTTTACACTTTCATCTATAGGTTGTTTATCTAGAGAAAGACTCACGTAGGGGCAACAAGTCCACCAACACAGCTTTGTCATTGTATGAAACTGTAAGTGAAGAACCGATGGCGCTCCACACCTTGGGATGGTCAGATGTCTACAGGCTGACACCCTTTGACTGTTCCAGGCACACCAGAAATACGAGGGGTCTGCAGGAAACGTCAAGAGTTTCTTATTAACCAGCAACCTGATGGATCTGATCCGGGATTATCTTCTAGAAGTAGACACTGGGGCCCATTCCCAGGAAATCTTCAGCGGGAAAAGAGGGCTGCCAGTTACCAGGCTACTGACACAAAGCTTGGGAGCCCCAGGAGATGACAGCAGTTGGGAATAGGCACAGATAGAGCAGTAAGAACAATGTTAAAGGGATTTCACGTACCCCGCTGGTGCTCCATCCAGCCTGGGCCGCTGTATCCCACGCTCCCAGCAGCAGGCTGACGCCCTCTCGGTGGCCCCTCTTCACATCTCGTCACAGCGGCCATGGAGAATCTGAGTGAGTGACTAGCAGGGGATTAATCCACCTCCATCAGTCTACAATTCCCCATCTAGAGGGGGAAGCCAACTCCACTGCTGGCAGGAGCTTCACTCCACACATTTCTCATTTACAGCCAGTCAGCGCAGTGACTCCAATTTCCACCATGGGCGTCCGCCATCTTTATGCGGTTCACCTTTAGAGGTGCCGGGACACTCATATTATAAATGGCCCTGTAGCGGAGCCTGGGAAAGGTAACCACTGTGTACCCTGGGTCCAGGTCTGCCATCTTCTCAGCTTAATGTGGCCCTGCAGCTTGAGAGGTAGGTTGCACAGCGTCCTACTTTCTATACAGGAAAGGCAACCAGTGTGTTCCCTTGTTCCAAGTTCCCCCCTCCTCTGCAGCATGAGAGGTAGGTTGCACAGGGTCCTATCTTCTATAGAGGAAAGGAAACCAGAGTGTTCCCTTGTTCCAGGTTCCCCCCTCCTCTGCAGCACGAGAGGTAGGTTGCACAGGGTTATATCTTCTATACAGGAAAGGCAACCAGTGTGTTCCCTTGTTCCAGGTTCCCCCCTCCTCTGCAGCATGAGAAGTAGGTTGCACAGGGTCCTATCTTCTATACAGGAAAGGAAACCAGAGTGTTCCCTTGTTCCAGGTTCCCCCCTCCTCTGCAGCATGAGAGGTAGGTTGCACAGGGTCCTATCTTCTATACAGGAAAGGAAACCAGAATGTTCCCTTGTTCCAGGTTCCCCCCTCCTCTGCAGCATGAGAGGTAGGTTGCACAGGGTCCTATCTTCTATACAGGAAAGGAAACCAGAGTGTTCCCTTGTTCCAGGTTCCCCCTTCCTCTGCAGCATGAGAGGTAGGTTGCACAGGGTCCTATCTTCTATACAGGAAAGGAAACCAGAGTGTTCCCTTGTTCCAGGTTCCCCCCTCCTCTGCAGCATGAGAGGTAGGTTGCACAGGGTTCTATCTTCTATACAGGAAAGGCAACCAGTGTGTTCCCTTGTTCAAGGTTTCCCCCTCCTCTGCAGCATGAGAGGTAGGTTGCACAGGGTTCTATCTTCTATACAGGAAAGGAAACCAGAATGTTCCCTTGTTCCAGGTTCCCCCCTCCTCTGCAGCATGAGAGGTAGGTTGCACAGGGTTCTATCTTCTATACAGGAAAGGCAACCAGTGTGTTCCCTTGTTCAAGGTTTCCCCCTCCTCTGCAGCACGAGAGGTAGGTTGCACAGGGTTCTATCTTCTATACAGGAAAGGCAACCAGTGTGTTCCCTTGTTCAAGGTTTCCCCCTCCTCTGCAGCACGAGAGGTAGGTTGCACAGGGTCCCATCTTCTACACACATCAATGTATGGGTACAGCTGCGACCGTTGCTGCACATAACTTGAGATTCCCAAAACAGGCTGGTAACTCTTACCAGAAAATATTCTTCCTCCAGCTCTTGTATTCACTTTGCTGGCCTCGATTCTTCAAGCTACATCAAACGAATTGCATCGGCAACATTTATCTGTCTGTGTATGAGGCTCTCTGAATATATAAACTCCCAGCATCCTCTGCAGCCCCCCCCTGAACAGCCAGACAATGGGCACTTTACAGGTGTCTATGTGCTTGGCATGCCTCACACATGGTGATGTCATGGTCTGGATGAGGATGAAAGTGCTGGCTTTGTTGTCACCGGCAGGGAGAGGTGAGAGGAAGGCAAATATTGACTGTAGGATTATAATTGCAGGTCGGGAGATAAGACGATGGAGAGTGAAAACACAGCTGGCCATGTGACAGCCAACAGCACCAATCCAGCCTTCCTAATGGAAATGTTTGACTTTCCTGGTCACCAAGGACCACAAACGGTCTGTCTGTGGAGTCTGCGGTCACATGGTGTCACATTGCTCCAACCATTCCATGGAAGCCACCATGAGAAGACGCTCTTCAGCCGGCCATACACCACAAGAGCTCTCCTCAGAACCTTTCATTCTGGATATCATTTCTAATAGGGAACGGAGGAAAATTGACAATCATTTTTGACCAAAGTGACGGAAAAAAAAATTGAAGGAGAATGATGGAAAGTTTTTCTCGAATGAATAAAATTTGAAGATGAAAGAATGTTTTCATTCTGGGAATTCCATTCATTCCAAAATCAAATGTCAAAAGCAAATGACCTGTTGGAGTGCTTTCACGGGATGTTTGTAAAGTCTCTGATGGCATTCTCAAATGTACTGACCAGATTGTTCATATGAATCTGTGTGAAAATCTACCCGTGTATGGTCAGCTTCACCAGAACTCACCGTTTTCAGATCATGGGGGGTTCTTCTCCATCGTTGGAAAATCTTCAGACCTGGCAAAGCTGGCCATACAAATTCTTAGTTCTGGCAAAGCTGGCCATACAAATTCTTAGTTCTGGTAAAACAGGCCAAATTTTCAGTTCTGGTAAAGCTGGCCAACAAATTTTCAGTTCTGGTAAAGCTGGCCAAATGTTCAGTTCTGGTAAAGCTGGCCATACAAATTTTCAGTTCTGGTAAAGCTGGCCAAAGTCTTAGTTCTGGTAAAACTGGCCAAATTTTCAGTTCTGGTAAAGCTGGCCAAAGTCTTAGTTCTGGTAAAGCTGGCCAAAGTCTTAGTTCTGGTAAAGCTGGCCAAAGTCTTAGTTCTGGTAAAGCTGGCCAAAGTCTTAGTTCTGGTAAAGCTGGCCAAAGTCTTAGTTCTGGTAAAACTGGCCAAATTTTCAGTTCTGGTAAAGCTGGCCAAATTTTCAGTTCTGGTAAAGCTGGCCAAAGTCTTAGTTCTGGTAAAACTGGCCAAATTTTCAGTTCTGGTAAAGCTGGCCAAAGTCTTAGTTCTGGTAAAGCTGGCCAAAGTCTTAGTTCTGGTAAAGCTGGCCAAAGTCTTAGTTCTGGTAAAACTGGCCAGATTTTCAGTTCTGGTAAAGCTGGCCAAATTTTCAGTTCTGGTAAAGCTGGCCAAAGTCTTAGTTCTGGGAAAGCTGGCCATACAAATTTTCAGTTCTGGTAAAGCTGGCCAAAGTCTTAGTTCTGGTAAAACTGGCCAAATTTTCAGTTCTGGTAAAGCTGGCCAAAGTCTTAGTTCTGGGAAAGCTGGCCAAAGTCTTAGTTCTGGTAAAGCTGGCCAAAGTCTTAGTTCTGGTAAAGCTGGCCAAAGTCTTAGTTCTGGTAAAACTGGCCAAATTTTCAGTTCTGGTAAAGCTGGCCAAAGTCTTAGTTCTGGGAAAGCTGGCCATACAAAGTTAGTTCTGGGAAAGTTGGCCAAATTTTCAGTTCTGGTAAAGCTGGTACCCAGATGACAAGATCCCCCTTCATGAGCCCTACATGACCAGAGGCAATACAAGTGAACGGGCAAATTGCGGCGACTTTCCATTTGACTGGCTCTGCTGCATCATTATTGATCACGTCTAATAAACATCTGTGTATGTGCTGGAGAACCAATCATTATCCAGGGATCGTCTTTAACCGATTGTATACTTGTATAAATGATCCACTGATATTTGAAGCTGACCACAAAATGCAAAACCCTATTGGAGTAATTGCAACGTTCGATATACGAATCAACAAATGTCTCGTTGGTTGGACAATCACTAACTGCTACGTGTGTGGCCGCCATAAGCTGGGCTGCGGTGAATATTAGGAGATAACCGGGAGGCCAATGATCACAAGAATCCGTCAATCCTTCATCTTCCGTCAAGATGGGCGCTCTAGATCTTCAGAGGAAGGATGTCTTTTCATTCGGCATTGTTCTAGATCGAAGGGAACGCTCGTCCTCCTTAATGCTCTTCCTTATAAAGGCGCTTTTTGAAAATAATTCTGAATGCCAGAAGAAAGTTATCTCATTAGCCCCTTTTTATGGCGGACTGAATAGCGGACTGTCTGTCTTTAGTTGATAGTATCAAAGAATCCGCCGCCACAAAAGCATGTCTAATTTTAAGGAAGTTTTTGCAAGCCGACTTAAAACCGATCGACTCATTTCACTTTCTGCAACTTGCAATTTTGTATCAAAAAAAAGGAGCGAATTCCTTTGATAGGAGCTTTAAAGATCTGCCTTTCCCTAATGGCAAGATTTAAAAGCGGTGACCTTTCTGCGGGAAATATCAAAGTACAGAAGACGCTCGTCTTTTCAAACGCCGTTGACCTTGTCGGCTCAAACTTTTCCCCCCAAAATGCAATAATTGATGTTTTCTTCCCTTTTTTTTTTTTTTTTTGCTGCTGTCGGCAGAACCGAGCCTCTTACCTGGATTTAGCCGCCGCGCTCCTCCGCCACTCGGTAATAGGCAAAACCGCCTCAACGGCCTTCATTTCTGCGATCTCTCCCTATTGTCAGCATTTACTATTCAATCCCGCCGGAAGAGAGCTGGAAGCGCAATTAAAGTGCACAGAAAGGGGAACAACGGTGGAGGAGCTGAAGGGGGGGGGGGGTGTCAATCGGAAATTGATGGGACTACAGCTGACGCCCTTAAAGGGAAAGGAGCGTGCGATTTCTGAGACACATTACTGTTCATATCCCTTTTCATGGCGGTACTTTATATATCATAGGTCTCCCTCTAGTGGTGACCTGTGTGACAGACAGTGCAATCAACACCTTTGTTGAACAACTAAGATAAAATCCATTTGCTGCCATCACCAGCGATCTCCAACCCATTGGAGACGACACTACAGAGGGCAAAGAAATAACTGCAATACTAAAGGAACCAATCAGATCCAGCTACAGAGCCCAGTCACATGGGGCGGATGGGCAATGGCAGAATGAACCGGAAATATAAAATGTTTCACAGCAAACAAGAGCCACCTATCAGAGTCCGCCTAGAGCCCACGTGGTCATATCTCTGAAAAATGGCAGCAGATTCCATACACAGACCACCAATGTGGAGCAATACTCCCCAACCTCAGCCCCCCAGTACCCCCACAAGGCCTGCTTCATAGGATTTCCATACAGGTGCTTTACATGAATGTCAATGGCTGGGAATCGAAGGGAAACATGAGGGGACCTGAGGACGAAGGTTGGGAAACAATGATGTAGAGCCGTGGGCTCCAAACTGCGACCCATGGGCCACACGTGGCCCTTTGCATGTTTTTATCCAGATATGACACTTCCTCCCACTGACACCAATGTTCAGGCACCATCTCTTCCATTAACACCAACTCTTGGTGTATAATTCCTCCCACTGACACCAATGATGGGGCACTATTCCTCCCACTGACACCAATGATGGGGCACCATTCCTCCCACTGACACCAATGATGGGGCACCATTCCTCCCACTGACACCAATGATGGGGCACCATTCCTCCCACTGACACCAATGATGGGGCACTATTCCTTTCACTGACACCAATGATGGGGCACCATTCCTCCTACTGACACCAATGATGGGGCACCATTCCTCCTACTGACACTAATGATAGGGCACTATTCCTCCCACTGACACCAACAATGGGGCACTATTCCTTTCACTGACACCAATGATGGGGCACCATTCCTCCTACTGACACCAATGATGGGGCACTATTCCTCCCACTGACACCAACAATGGGGCACTATTCCTCCCACTGATACCAATGATGGGGCACCATTCCTCCTACTGACACCAATGATGGGGCACTATTCCTCCCACTGACACCAACAATGGGGCACTATTCCTTTCACTGACACCAATGATGGGGCACCATTCCTCCTACTGACACCAATGATGGGGCACCATTCCTCCTACTGACACCAACAATGGGGCACTATTCCTCCCACTGACACCAATGATGGGGCACTATTCCTCCCGCTGACACCAATGATGGGGCACTATTCCTCCCACTGACACCAATGGTGGGGCACTATTCCTCCCGCTGACACCAATGATGGGGCACTATTCCTCCCACTGACACCAATGATGGGGCACTATTCCTCCCACTGACACCAATGATGGGACACTATTCCTCCCACCAATGGTGGGGCACTACTCCTCCCGCTGACACCAATGATGGGGCACTATTCCTCCCACTGACACCAATGATGGGGCACTATTCCTCCCACTGACACCAATGGTGGGGCACTACTCCTCCCGCTGACACCAATGATGGGACACTATTCCTCCCACTGACACCAATGATGGGGCACTATTCCTCCCACTGACACCAATGATGGGGCACTATTCCTCCCACTGACACCAATGATGGGGCACTATTCCTCCCACTGACACCAGTGATGGGACACTATTCCTGACACTGACACCAATGATGGGGCACTATTCCTCCCACTGATACCAATGATGAGACACTATTCCTCCCACTGACACCAATGATGGGACACTATTCCTCCCACCAATGGTGGGGCACTACTCCTCCCGCTGACACCAATGATGGGGCACTATTCCTCCCACTGACACCAATGATGGGACACTATTCCCCCCACTGATACCAATGATGGGGCACTATTCCTCCCACTGACACCAATGATGGGGCACTATTCCTCCCACTGACACCAATGATGGGGCACTATTCCTCCCACTGACACCAATGAGGGAGCACTATTCCTCCCACTGACACCAATGATGGGGCACTATTCCTCCCACTGACACCAAGGATGGGGCACCATTCCTCCTACTGACACCAATGATGGGGCACTATTCCTCCCACTGACACCAAGGATGGGGCACCATTCCTCCTACTGACACCAAGGATGGGGCACTATTCCTCCCACTGACACCAATGATGGGGCACTATTCCTCCTACTGACACCAAGGATGGGGCACCATTCCTCCTACTGACACCAAGGATGGGGCACTATTCCTCCCACTGACACCAATGCTGAGCTCGCACAGTGCCATCATTCCATCTCCATGAAGTCTTCAATGGAGACCAACATCTACAGTCCAATCGCACCCCCCCTTCCCCACCCACAGCCGCCATATACAGAGAAGACATGCGGGGCCCTTACTGGTTACCCACTGCACACAAACCTCCAAGCACCCAATCAGGGGTGACATTAATGGATCCCACTTTCTGATTGGCTGCCATAGATCACACTGGCTGTACACTACCAGCACCGGGTCATGAAGTAAGCAGCAATCCGTTCCATAGAGTGTAAGCTCCTCGGCCTAGCCTGTGTGGGATGGGATGAAGAAATGACAAACTCAGATGGTAGAAAATAAATATTTAATGTTAGGTCAGCACTGGATACAAAGATATAAAAATATAAAATGTGTAACCATGGCGATAACAGGAGACGGCCCATGGGAGGGGAGGAGACATCTGACACAAGGAATGTAACAGCCAATCAGATGAGAGAGTGTGTATGACATGGGATATAAAGGGCTCAGGGTGCGGTCGGTCGGTCGGTCCTGATGAGCGTCTCTCTTGTATGGAGATCACAGTCTGGAATGGAATTTATATCATGACAATAAATCGTTCTGTATACTCCACATACCTGCCACTAGTCCGGTCCGGGGACCCCCCACACGGCAGCTACAGTCCCTCTCAGATCCCACGGCTGCAGTCAGGATCAGAGCAATGTGCACAGAATCGCCTACCATCCCTACAGCTTCCACATTCATGTCACGGCCCCACCTCCTCCAATCAGATAACACTTTGTATTCATTCAGAAAATTCAAAGAGCACCCATGCCCCCAGCATGAATAGATTCCGCATGCAACAATAGAGCCCCCCAGCAACAATAGAGCCCCCTAGCAACAATAGAGCCCCCCTCAGCAACAACAGATCCTATCCAGAAACAATAGGCTCCATCCAGAAACAATAGGCTCCATCCAGAAACAATAGACTCCCCCAGCAACAATATAGCCCCCCTCAGCAACAACAGATCCTGTCCAGAAACAATAGACTCCCCAGCAACAACAGACCCCACCCCAGCAACAACAGATCCTGTCCAGAAACAATAGACTCCCCAGCAACAACAGACCCCACCCCAGCAACAACAGATCCTAGCCAGAAACAATAGACTCCCCAGCAACAACAGACCCCACCCCAGCAACAACAGATCCTATCCAGAAACAATAGACTCCCCAGCAACAACAGGCCCCACCTCAGCAACAACAGATCCTATCCAGAAACAATAGACTCCATCCAGAAACAATAGACTCCCCCAGCAACAATAGAGCCCCTCTCAGCAACAACAGATCCTAGCCAGAAACAATAGACTCCCCAGCAACAACAGACCCCACCTTAGCAACAACAGATCCTGTCCAGAAACAATAGACTCCCCAGCAACAACAGACCCCACCCCAGCAACAATATAGCCCCCCTCAGCAACAACAGATCCTGTCCAGGAACAATAGGTGCCCTCAGCAACAATAGATCTCCCAGAGCCCAGCACCAATAGGCCCTCCAGCACCCCTTCAGATGTGGAGGTGCCGGAACTGCCTTCCCCCATGTTGATGCTGACAGTGAATGATTCCCCAGCAGAGAATGTTTGGTGAAAGTCATCCTGGGTGTGACCTTTGTGGCGTTCCTTCCACACTCAGGAATCACTGATGGCCCTGGTGAGGGTTGGGTGAGAAGTGACGAGCCGCTTTGGGCGCTCAGACAACCCTCTGCGTGTGTTCAGATCAGAGCCTCCTGATTGGATGGAGGAGGAGCTGTGCAGTTCTGCTTCCCCAGAGACTGAACAAATGTCTATCGGTGTGACCATCCCTGCTTGATGGAAGGCCATTGTTTGATAGACTGAAAGTTTTTCTGGATCAGCAGCTGCAGCCGCTGATCAGTGACAGTTGTGGCTCAGGGGCCTCCATTACAGGAAGTGATGTCACAGGATTGATAGAACTAAGCAAATGCCCTTTTATATCTGCCTGCTGTGCATTCCTATCCCCTCCCCCTCCCAGAACTCTCTATAGCGGGGTACCTGACAACCACAGGGAGCAGAGTATAGGGTGTCACCGCCAGGGGCGGACTGACCATTTGGAAACTCGGGCACTACCCGAGGGCCCGGGGTCAGTAGGGGGCCCCATGAGATACCCCTGGTACCTTTTTCATAGGATTTTTTGAGTTTGGGCAAGGACACAGGGGCCCCATGATCCCCTATTGCCCGGGGGCCCCATGAGTTGTCAGGCCGTCCCTGGTCACCGGCACAAATCTAACAATCACAGACGTCTGCCCGCTATCACACACACTACAATCAGATCACATGACATGAAATGCTCTACAAACCGATCGTCGTGCGACCTCCCAATACAAACCATGTATAAACTAGAGGGATCCGGTCATGGCTGGGCCCATACAGGGGCCAGGAGAACTGCCTGTGAAGGATTTCCATCTGGTGCCTTCCAGGGGCCCGACACCCCCATACCTCCCCCTTTCTGGGGGACTGCAGCCCATCCCAATAATAAAGGTGTTTCCAGGGGCCCGACACTCCTATACCTTCCCCCTTTCTGGGGGACTGCAGCCCATCCCAATAATAAAGGTGTTTCCAGGGGCCCGACACCCCTATACCTCCCCCTTTCTGGGGGACTGCAGCCCATCCCAATAATAAAGGTGTTTCCAGGGGCCCGACACCCCTATACCTCCCCCTTTCTGGGGGACTGCAGCCCATCCCAATAATAAAGGTGTTTGCAGGGGCCCGACACCCCTATACCTCCCCCTTTCTGGGGGAATTCAGACCATGCCAATACTAAAGGTGCTTTCCAAGGGCCCATCACTCCTATACCTTCCCCCTTTCTGGGGGAATGCAGTGTATTCCTATAATAAAGGTGTTTCCAGGGGCCCGACACCCCTATATCTCTCCTTCTCTGGGGGAATGCAGCCCATTCCCATAATAAAGGTGTTTTCCAGGGGCCCGACACCCCTATACCTCTCCTTCTCTGGGGGAATGCAGCCCATTCCCATAATAAAGGTGTTTTCCAGGGGCCCGACACCCCTATACCTCTCCTTCTCTGGGGGAATGCAGCCCATCCCCATAATAAAGGTGTTTTCTAGGGGCCCGACACCCCTATACCTCCCCCTTTCTGGGGGAATTCAGACCATGCCAATACTAAAGGTGCTTTCCAAGGGCCCATCACTCCTATACCTTCCCCCTTTCTGGGGGAATGCAGTGTATTCCTATAATAAAGGTGTTTCCAGGGGCCCGACACCCCTATATCTCTCCTTCTCTGGGGGAATGCAGCCCATTCCCACAATACAAGGTGTATTCTAGGGGCCCGACACCCCTATACCTCTCCTTCTCTGGGGGAATGCAGCCCATTCCCATAATAAAGGTGTTTTCCAGGGGCCCGACACCCCTATACCTCTCCTTCTCTGGGGGAATGCAGCCCATCCCCATAATAAAGGTGTTTTCTAGGGGCCCGACACCCCCTCTGGCAGAGGAATGTAGCCTGTTCCCACAATACAAGGTGTATTCTAGGGGCCCGACACCCCTATACCTCTCCTTCTCTGGGGGAATGCAGCCCATCCCCATAATAAAGGTGTTTTCTAGGGGCCCGACACCCCCTCTGGCAGAGGAATGTAGCCTGTTCCCACAATACAAGGTGTATTCTAGGGGCCCGACACCCCTATGCCTCTCCTTCTCTGGGGGAATGCAGCCCATCCCCATAATAAAGGTGTTTTCTAGGGGCCCGACACCCCCTCTGGCAGAGGAATGTAGCCTGTTCCCACAATACAAGGTGCTTTCCAGGCCCCCCACCCCAGGCCTAAGGACCCCACCCCAGGGGAATGCAGCTTCTTACCCTTTCCTTTGATGCACCGTCAGTTCCTCCTGCAGCACCTGTGTCCTCTTCTGTAGAAGGTTCACCTGTCAGAGGAGACAGCGGTCAGGAAAGTACCGGAGGACATGTGACGTCACCACGCGAGCCACGACACGCACACCTGGAAGAGCCGAGTCAGCAAAGGGCACCTGTCATTCCTCATATACCTGCAGTTTCAGGGAGCCGATCGTCTCTTCTAATTCCTTTCTCAGGGCGGCCGGCAGCAGTCCTCTGATCTTCGCCTCGTATTCCTCCCGGACACGCGTGATCTGACAGATGAAACAGATGACACAATCAGGTTGATGCAACGGGATGACGGAGACAACGCACATGGACACGTTATTGCCTGGAAGACCACACGTGACTCTCATCTATGTTTGCTGCTCCCTCATTTCATAATGTAGACATATTATTGGGTGTCAGTCAGCATCACGGCTGAACAGCAGCTCCATGTATGGCCACAATGGTGATGGTAAATCTACAGCAGATTGTACAATCAGGTTGTAGTGTGTGTGTCTGGGCACAATACGGCCAGCTCCCCATCTCTCCTGTACAGGGACACCAGATGATGTGATCAGGCTCCACGCATGGACCCGAGGAGCGCACCGTTCTCTGCGCACACCACACCAGTGCGCTGCATAAAACCGCGGCACGTCGATGCGCTCGAACCCCCCGCAGGGCGGCACCACGCCCTCTAAGAGTTCAGTGAACTGCCATTTATGACACGAAGAAGGTGAACAGTGTGATGTGTTGTGACAACGCATGGCGCCTTATGATAGGTCAGTGCAGAGCGGGGGTAGAAAAGTGTGAGCCCGGCCTTAGGATTGGCAGAAAAGTGTGAGCCCGGCCTTAGGATTGGCAGAAAAGTGTGAGCCCGGCCTTAGGATTGGCAGAAAAGTGTGAGCCCGGCCTTAGGATTGGCAGAAAAGTGTGAGCCTGGCCTTAGGATTGGCAGAAAAGTGTGAGCCCGGCCTTAGGATTGGCAGAAAAGTGTGAGCCCGGCCTTAGACTTGGCAGAAAAGTGTGAGCCCGGCCTTAGACATGGCAGAAAAGTGTGAGCCCGGCCTTAGGATTGGCAGAAAAGTGTGAGCCCGGCCTTAGACATGGCAGAAAAGTGTGAGCCCGGCCTTAGCATTGGCAGAAAAGTGTGAGCCCGGCCTTAGCATTGGCAGAAAAGTGTGAGCCCGGCCTTAGGATTGGCAGAAAAGTGTGAGCCGGGCCTTAGGATTGGCAGAAAAGTGTGAGCCCGGCCTTAGACATGGCAGAAAAGTGTGAGCCGGGCCTTAGGATTGGCAGAAAAGTGTGAGCCCGGCCTTAGGATTGGCAGAAAAGTGTGAGCCTGGCCTTAGGATTGGCAGAAAAGTGTGAGCCCGGCCTTAGGATTGGCAGAAAAGTGTGAGCCCGGCCTTAGGATTGGCAGAAAAGTGTGAGCCCGGCCTTAGACATGGCAGTAAAGTGTGAGCCCGGCCTTAGGATTGGCAGAAAAGTGTGAGCTCGGCCTTAGGATTGGCAGAAAAGTGTGAGCTCGGCCTTAGACATGGCAGTAAAGTGTGAGCCCGGCCTTAGGATTGGCAGAAAAGTGTGAGCCGGGCCTTAGGATTGGCAGAAAAGTGTGAGCCCGGCCTTAGGATTGGCAGAAAAGTGTGAGCCGGGCCTTAGGATTGGCAGAAAAGTGTGAGCCCGGCCTTAGACATGGCAGTAAAGTGTGAGCCCGGCCTTAGGATTGGCAGAAAAGTGTGAGCCCGGCCTTAGGATTGGCAGTAAAGTGTGAGCCCGGCCTTAGGATTGGCAGAAAAGTGTGAGCCCGGCCTTAGACATGGCAGAAAAGTGTGAGCCCGGCCTTAGGATTGGCAGAAAAGTGTGAGCCTGGCCTTAGGATTGGCAGAAAAGTGTGAGCCCGGCCTTAGGATTGGTTCACACTGGATGTGATTTCAAATTGTGCGTTTTGTTTGCCGCATTTTCTGAAGATTTCCCAACGACTTCTTGCGTTTTGCGGTGCGATTTTAGTGCCGTCTGTGAAATGACAACAAACTGCAGACAAAGTCTACTTCCGAAATGGCGCCGCAGCGAATCGCATGATAAGACACATTCATTCCATGCGATTGCTATTCCCAGGCTGCACCTGAAATGGTGGCGGTGGAAGCAGCCCTGCGTGTTGCGGAGAAGGTGCAGCACGCAGAGCCGGACACGGGCCGGGCGCACAGCCACACGTGTGGCAGGACTGTGGAAAAGCTGAGAGCCCCTCGGGATGCCGCAAAGGTACGCTGACAGGCTTTTGTACGCCAGACGCACGGCAATCTATACAGCGCCTATTTCTGGACGCACGTTTCATTGATGTCCCCGAAGCTGGAAATTCATTTAACCTTTTCCTGCAGGAGGACCCCGCATCGCCCCATGGAGCACCTACAGAAGACGCCTGCCCCCAGTCCTCCCACCATATACCCCCCCCAGAATCCATACAATGAGGTATACCTCCACTGGCCAGAGAAAGAGAATCCCCTGAGCACCACTGAAACACACAAGTGTGAAGGATTCCTGTGATCAAGCAGTCCTACCAGACAGTACAGCAGGGTCCTGACACTGCAGATCTCCTACAGCCACGCCCTGTCTCCATACATCCCAGCAATGGCTGCCTGGCATTTCTCCGGGTGGGCTTCCTGATGATGACAACAGTGGACCAAGTCTGTGGAATGTGTGCTGAAATGGTCTCGTCTCTATCAGACGCCCATGTCACAGGGGGACAACTCAGGAGAACAAATGAGAGACCAGGACAGCGTTGTCACCCTATAACAGGAAGTGCCCACATAAGGACCTTAATGGCAGGATCATCGGGGATTACTATAATAATAGCTGCAGATCTAAGAAGACTGAAAATAACTTGCAGTGATATTACCATGTGATAGAGTTGTCAGTGATTGGATCTAACAGACGTGGCAGCCCCTCCCCTATGATTGGGGGGCTCTCAGACACAGCGTGGTACCCGGCTCTATCTCTATGATTGGGGGGCTCTCAGACACAGTGTGGTATCCGGCTCTATCCCTATGATTGGGGGGCTCTCAGACACAGCGTGGTATCCACCTCTATCCCTATGATAGGGGGGCTCTCAGACACAGCGTGGTATCCGGCTCTATCTCTATGATTGGGGGGCTCTCAGACACAGCATGGTATCCGGCTCTATCTCTATGATTGGGGGGCTCTCAGACACAGCGTGGTATCCGGCTCTATCCCTATGATTGGGGGGCTCTCAGACACAGCGTGGTATCCAGCCCTCTCCCTATGATTGGGGGGCCCTCAGACACGGCGTGGTACCCGGCTCTATCTCTATGATTGGGGGGCTCTCAGACACAGCGTGGTATCCGCCTCTATCCCTATGATTGGGGGGCTCTCAGACACAGCGTGGTATCCGCCTCTATCCCTATGATTGGGGGGCTCTCAGACACAGCGTGGTATCCGGCTCTATCTCTATGATTGGGGGGGCTCAGACACAGCGTGGTATCCGGCTCTATCCCTATGATTGGGGGCTCTCATACACAGCGTGGTATCCGGCTCTATCCCTATGATTGGGGGGCTCTCATACACAGCGTGGTATCCGGCCCTCTCCCTATGATTGGGGGGCTCTCAGACACAGCGTGGTATCCGGCCCTCTCCCTATGATTGGGGGGCTCTCAGACACAGCGCGGTATCCGGCTCTATCTCTATGATTGGGGGGGCTCAGACACAGCGTGGTATCCGGCCCTCTCCCTATGATTGGGGGGCTCTCAGACACAGCGTGGTATCCGGCTCTATCCCTATGATTGGGGGCTCTCATACACAGCGTGGTATCCGGCTCTATCCCTATGATTGGGGGGTCTCAGACACAGCGTGGTATCCGGCTCTATCCCTATGATTGGGGGGCTCTCAGACACAGCGTGGTATCCGCCTCTATCCCTATAATTGGGGGGCTCTCAGACATAGCGTGGTATCCGGCTCTATCTCTATGATTGGGGGGGCTCAGACACAGCGTGGTATCCGGCTCTATCCCTATGATTGGGGGGCTCTCAGACACAGCGTGGTATCCGCCTCTATCCCTATGATTGGGGGGCTCTCAGACACAGCGTGGTATCCGGCCCTCTCCCTATGATTGGGGGGCTCTCAGACACAGCGCGGTATCCGGCTCTATCTCTATGATTGGGGGGCTCTCAGACACAGCGTGGTATCCAGCCCCTCCCCTATGATTGGGGGGCTCTCAGACACAGCGTGGTACCCGGCTCTATCTCTATGATTGGGGGGCTCTCAGACACAGCGTGGTATCCGGCTCTATCCCTATGATTGGGGGGCTCTCAGACACAGTGTGGTATCCGGCTCTATCCCTATGATTGGGGGGCTCTCAGACACAGCGTGGTATCCACCTCTATCCCTATGATAGGGGGGCTCTCAGACACAGCGTGGTATCCGGCTCTATCTCTATGATTGGGGGGCTCTCAGACACAGCATGGTATCCGGCTCTATCTCTATGATTGGGGGGCTCTCAGACACAGCGTGGTATCCGGCTCTATCCCTATGATTGGGGGGCTCTCAGACACAGCGTGGTATCCAGCCCTCTCCCTATGATTGGGGGGCCCTCAGACACGGCGTGGTACCCGGCTCTATCTCTATGATTGGGGGGCTCTCAGACACAGCGTGGTATCCGCCTCTATCCCTATGATTGGGGGGCTCTCAGACACAGCGTGGTATCCGCCTCTATCCCTATGATTGGGGGGCTCTCAGACACAGCGTGGTATCCGGCTCTATCTCTATGATTGGGGGGGCTCAGACACAGCGTGGTATCCGGCTCTATCCCTATGATTGGGGGCTCTCATACACAGCGTGGTATCCGGCTCTATCCCTATGATTGGGGGGCTCTCATACACAGCGTGGTATCCGGCTCTATCCCTATGATTGGGGGGCTCTCAGACACAGCGTGGTATCCGGCCCTCTCCCTATGATTGGGGGGCTCTCAGACACAGCGTGGTATCCGGCCCTCTCCCTATGATTGGGGGGCTCTCAGACACAGCGTGGTATCCGGCCCTCTCCCTATGATTGGGGGGCTCTCAGACACAGCGTGGTATCCGGCCCTCTCCCTATGATTGGGGGGCTCTCAGACACAGCGCGGTATCCGGCTCTATCTCTATGATTGGGGGGGCTCAGACACAGCGTGGTATCCGGCCCTCTCCCTATGATTGGGGGGCTCTCAGACACAGCGTGGTATCCGGCTCTATCCCTATGATTGGGGGCTCTCATACACAGCGTGGTATCCGGCTCTATCCCTATGATTGGGGGGTCTCAGACACAGCGTGGTATCCGGCTCTATCCCTATGATTGGGGGGCTCTCAGACACAGCGTGGTATCCGCCTCTATCCCTATAATTGGGGGGCTCTCAGACATAGCGTGGTATCCGGCTCTATCTCTATGATTGGGGGGGCTCAGACACAGCGTGGTATCCGGCTCTATCTCTATGATTGGGGGGCTCTCAGACACAGCGTGGTATCCGGCTCTATCCCTATGATTGGGGGGCTCTCAGACACAGCGTGGTATCCGGCTCTATCCCTATGATTGGGGGGCTCTCAGACACAGCGTGGTATCCGGCTCTATTCCTATGATTGGGGGGCTCTCAGACACAGCGTGGTATCCGCCTCTATCCCTATGATTGGGGGGCTCTCAGACACAGCGTGGTATCCGGCCCTCTCCCTATGATTGGGGGGCTCTCAGACACAGCGTGGTATCCGGCTCTATCCCTATGATTGGGGGACTCTCAGACACAGCGTGGTACCCGGCTCTATCTCTATGATTGGGGGGCTCTCAGACACAGCGTGGTATCCGCCTCTATCCCTATGATTGGGGGGCTCTCAGACACAGCGTGGTATCCGCCTCTATCCCTATGATTGGGGGGCTCTCAGACACAGCGTGGTACCCGGCTCCATCTCTATGATTGGGGGGCTCTCAGACACAGCGT
This sequence comes from Staurois parvus, assembly GCF_062004578.1. Lineage (NCBI taxonomy): Eukaryota > Metazoa > Chordata > Amphibia > Anura > Ranidae > Staurois > Staurois parvus. Next base: position 42,045 of record NW_028319737.1, on the reverse strand, counting down.
GGTATCCGCCTCTATCCCTATGATTGGGGGGCTCTCAGACACAGCGTGGTATCCGCCTCTATCCCTATGATTGGGGGGCTCTCAGATACAGTGTGGTATCCGGCTTTATCCCTATGATTGGGGGGCTCTCAGACACAGCGTGGTATCCGGCTTTATCCCTATGATTGGGGGGCTCTCAGACACAGCGTGGTATCCGGTTCTATCCCTATGATTGGGGGGCTCTCAGACACAGCGTGGTACCCGGCTCTATCTCTATGATTGGGGGGCTCTCAGACACAGCGTGGTATCCGCCTCTATCCCTATGATTGGGGGGCTCTCAGACACAGCGTGGTATCCGCCTCTATCCCTATGATTGGGGGTCTCTCAGACACAGCGTGGTATCCGGCCCTCTCCCTATGATTGGGGGGCTCAGACACAGCGTGGTATCCGGTTCTATCCCTATGATTGGGGGGCTCTCAGACACAGCGTGGTATCCGGCCCTCTCCCTATGATTGGGGGGCTCTCAGACACAGCGTGGTATCCGGCCCTCTCCCTATGATTGGGGGGCTCTCAGACACAGCGTGGTATCCGGCTCTATCCCTATGATTGGGGGGCTCTCAGACACAGCGTGGTATCCGGCTCTATCCCTATGATTGGGGGGCTCTCAGACACAGCGTGGTATCCGCCTCTATCTCTATGATTGGGGGGCTCTCAGACACAGCGTGGTATCCGCCTCTATCCCTATGATTGGGGGGCTCTCAGACACAGCGTGGTATCCGCCTCTATCTCTATGATTGGGGGGCTCTCAGACACAGCGTGGTATCCGCCTCTATCCCTATGATTGGGGGGCTCTCAGACACAGCGTGGTACCCGGCTCTATCTCTATGATTGGGGGGCTCTCAGACACAGCGTGGTATCCGGCTCTATCCCTATGATTGGGGGGCTCTCAGACACAGCGTGGTATCCGGCCCTCTCCCTATGATTGGGGGGCTCTCAGACACAGCGTGGTATCCGGCTCTATCCCTATGATTGGGGGGCTCTCAGACACAGCGTGGTATCCGGCTCTATCCCTATGATTGGGGGGCTCTCAGACACAGCGTGGTATCCGGCTCTCTCTCTATGATTGGGGTCTCTCAGACACAGCGTGGTATCCGGCTCTATCCCTGTTATTGGGGGGCTCTCAGACCCAGCGTGGTATCCGGCCCTCTTCCTATGATTGGGGGGCTCTCAGACACAGCGTGGTATCCGGCTCTATCCCTATGATTGGGGGGCTCTCAGACACAGCGTGGTATCCGCCTCTATCCCTATGATTGGGGGGCTCTCAGACACAGCGTGGTATCCGGCTCTATCCCTATGATTGGGGGGCTCTCAGACACAGCGTGGTATCCGGCTCTATCCCTGTTATTGGGGGGCTCTCAGACCCAGCGTGGTATCCGGCCCTCTCCCTATGATTGGGGGGCTCTCAGACACAGCGTGGTATCCGGCTCTATCTCTATGATTGGGGTCTCTCAGACACAGTGTGGTATCCGGCTCTATCCCTATGATTGGGGTCTCTCAGACACAGTGTGGATTCCAGCTCCTTTCCCTGTGATTGGGGGGCTCTCACACAGTGCGGATTCCAGCTCCTTTCCCTGTGATTGGGGGGCTCTCACACAGACCAGATTCCAGCTCCTTTCCCTGTGATTGGGGGGCTCTCACACAGTGTGGATTCCAGCTCCTTTCCCTGTGATTGGGGGGCTCACACACAGTGTGGATTCCAGCTCCTTTCCCTGTGATTGGGGGGCTCTCACACAGTGTGGATTCCAGCTCCTTTCCCTGTGATTGGGGGGCTCACACACAGTGTGGATTCCAGCTCCTTTCCCTGTGATTGGGGGGCTCTCACACAGTGTGGATTCCAGCTCCTTTCCCTGTGATTGGGGGGCTCTCACACAGACCAGATTCCAGCTCCTTTCCCTGTGATTGGGGGGCTCTCACACAGTGTGGATTCCAGCTCCTTTCCCTGTGATTGGGGGGCTCACACACAGTGTGGATTCCAGCTCCTTTCCCTGTGATTGGGGGGCTCACACACAGTGTGGATTCCAGCTCCTTTCCCTGTGATTGGGGGGCTCTCACACAGACCAGAATCCAGCTCCTTTCCCTGTGATTGGGGGGCTCTCACACAGTGTGGATTCCAGCTCCTTTCCCTGTGATTGGGGGGCTCTCACACAGTGTGGATTCCAGCTCCTTTCCCTGTGATTGGGGGGCTCACACACAGTGTGGATTCCAGCTCCTTTCCCTGTGATTGGGGGGCTCTCACACAGACCAGATTCCAGCTCCTTTCCCTGTGATTGGGGGGCTCTCACACAGTGTGGATTCCAGCTCCTTTCCCTGTGATTGGGGGGCTCTCACACAGTGTGGATTCCAGCTCCTTTCCCTGTGATTGGGGGGCTCTCAAACAGTGCGGATTCCAGCTCCTTTCCCTGTGATTGGGGGGCTCTCACACAGTGCGGATTCCAGCTCCTTTCCCTGTGATTGGGGGGCTCTCACACAGACCAGATTCCAGCTCCTTTCCCTGTGATTGGGGGGCTCTCACACAGTGTGGATTCCAGCTCCTTTCCCTGTGATTGGGGGGCTCTCACACAGTGTGGATTCCAGCTCCTTTCCCTGTGATTGGGGGGCTCTCACACAGTGTGGATTCCAGCTCCTTTCCCTGTGATTGGGGGGCTCTCACACAGTGCGGATTCCAGCTCCTTTCCCTGTGATTGGGGGGCTCTCACACAGACCAGATTCCAGCTCCTTTCCCTGTGATTGGGGGGCTCTCACACAGTGTGGATTCCAGCTCCTTTCCCTGTGATTGGGGGGCTCTCACACAGACCAGATTCCAGCTCCTTTCCCTGTGATTGGGGGGCTCTCACACAGTGTGGATTCCAGCTCCTTTCCCTGTGATTGGGGGGCTCTCACACAGTGCGGATTCCAGCTCCTTTCCCTGTGATTGGGGGGCTCTCACACAGTGTGGATTCCAGCTCCTTTCCCTGTGATTGGGGGGCTCTCACACAGTGTGGATTCCAACTCCTTTCCCTGTGATTGGAGGGCTCTCACACAGACCAGATTCCAGCTCCTTTCCCTGTGATTGGGGGGCTCTCACACAGACCAGATTCCAGCTCCTTTCCCTGTGATTGGGGGGCTCTCACACAGTGTGGATTCCAGCTCCTTTCCCTGTGATTGGGGGGCTCTCACACAGTGCGGATTCCAGCTCCTTTCCCTGTGATTGGGGGGCTCTCACACAGTGTGGATTCCAGCTCCTTTCCCTGTGATTGGGGGGCTCTCACACAGTGTGGATTCCAGCTCCTTTCCCTGTGATTGGGGGGCTCTCACACAGTGCGGATTCCAGCTCCTTTCCCTGTGATTGGGGGGCTCTCACACAGTGTGGATTCCAGCTCCTTTCCCTGTGATTGGGGGGCTCTCACACAGTGTGGATTCCAACTCCTTTCCCTGTGATTGGGGGGCTCTCACACAGACCAGATTCCAGCTCCTTTCCCTGTGATTGGGGGGCTCTCACACAGTGTGGATTCCAGCTCCTTTCCCTGTGATTGGGGGGCTCTCACACAGACCAGATTCCAGCTCCTTTCCCTGTGATTGGGGGGCTCTCACACAGTGTGGATTCCAGCTCCTTTCCCTGTGATTGGGGGGCTCTCACACAGTGTGGATTCCAGCTCCTTTCCCTGTGATTGGGGGGCTCACACACAGTGTGGATTCCAGCTCCTTTCCCTGTGATTGGGGGGCTCTCACACAGTGCGGATTCCAGCTCCTTTCCCTGTGATTGGGGGGCTCTCACACAGTGTGGATTTCAGCTTCCACAGCCCCTGTAATTACAGGTATGACGGTGGCTAACGAGTTTGTGGAATGGGGTGTTTGATGTTCGGTGACAGAGGTGTCATTGTAGCAGCTTATCTCTGGACTCCAGAATTAAACGCAGAGGCTCCCATCGTTGTTAATCCTCCGACGGAGCGGGTAATGCGTCAGTCGCCTCGGGCGATTTGAAGGCACAATAATTACCAACAACGGAAAACACGCTCTGCGCCTCTCCCCGGGCCAATCCTTTATTCACCGGTGTTAATGAGAAATATACAGAATTTTCACGTTTAGTGTGTCGGCTCCATGTCAGGAGCAGAGAGACGACTCCACATAAAATGGATCGCTGAGAGTGCAGAGAGCAGGGAATACACTGACAGATTGCGTCACATTAACATCCCAGATCACAATATTCGTGTATGACGTAAAACGCGGTACTTTCCCACGAAATGAGATACTAACAGGGAACAGCTGAGGATTATACGATCCTGAAAATTGAAAATGATGGGTGGGGAGGTCACAGGATGGAGGAGCTTGTCATTTTGGCTCACCATACCAAGACCAGACCAGTCCAAGAGCAGACCAAGGCAAAACCAGACCAAGGCCAGGCCAGACCAGACCAGTCCAAGACTAGACCAGACCAAGGCTAGACCAGTCCAAGAGCAGGCCAGACCAGTCCAAGAGCAGACCAAGGCAAAACCAGACCAGACCAGACCAGACCAGACCAGTCCAAGACTAGACCAGACCAAGGCTAGACCAGTCCAAGAGCAGGCCAGACCAGTCCAAGAGCAGACCAAGGCAAAACCAGACCAGACCAGACCAGTCCAAGACTAGACCAGACCAAGGCTAGACCAGTCCAAGAGCAGGCCAGACCAGTCCAAGAGCAGACCAAGGCAAAACCAGACCAGACCAGACCAGTCCAAGACTAGACCAGACCAAGGCTAGACCAGTCCAAGAGCAGGCCAGACCAGTCCAAGAGCAGACCAAGGCAAAACCAGACCAGACCAGACCAGTCCAGTCCAAGACTAGACCAGACCAAGGCCAGACCAGTCCAAAACAAGTGCAGAGCAGACCAGACTAGAGCAAGACCAGACCAGTCCAAGGCCAGACTGAGGCCAGACCAGTCCAAGGCCAGTCCAAAAGCAGACAAAGATCAGGACCAGACCAAGGCCAGACCAGTCTAAGAGCAGACCAGGCTAAGACAATCTGACCATACAATCAACTTTAAATCTACCCAAACTATGTTAAATGATGATCTATCTAATTTGTCCAATCAATTTATATCCAATCAGACAAGCTCTTGCACTACATAATTGTTGGCAAATCTAAAGGAGATTAGATTGTAACATTAGTGGTGACCAAGCCAAGGCCAGGCCAGACCAGACCAGTCCATGATCAGACCAGACCAAGGCCAGACCAGTCTAATACTAAACCAGTCACGAAGCAGAGCAGACCAGACCAAGGCCAGACTACTCCAAAACCAGACCAAGGCCAGACCAGTTCAAAAGCACACCAAAGCCAGATCTGTCCAAGAGCAAGCTAGATCTGTCAAAGAGCAGGCCAGACCAATCCAAGGCCAGATTGAGGCCAGACTAGTCCAAGATCAGATCAGTCCAAGAGCAGACCAAGGCCATACCAGTCCAAGGTCAGGCCGAGGGTAGACCAGTCTAAAAGCAGACCAGACTAAGACAATCTGACCGTACACTCAATGTTAAATCTACCAAAACTGTAAAATGATAACTTATCGAATTCATCCAATCAATTTATATCCAATTAGACAAGCTCTTGTACTACATAACTGTTGGCAAATCTAAAGAGGAGATCAGATTGTTACATTAGTGGTGAACTTTATTCAGAGTTTGCCCCAATTCTCCAGAATGACTGATATCGGCTATCAATGGCTCCATTAACAAATAGGCAACTTGTGAGTAAAGAGACCACAAAGATGGAGTAGGAATCAAATGGAGATCCCACCACTGTTCAACCATTTTCCAAGATGTCTTCCAGATAGACAAATGTGCAAACAAAGGAGCCATGTCTTCTGAAGGAGCTTCATCACAGAAGCTGATCACCGATATATACAGGGAAGGAACTGATTAACTCATTTATACTGCCTGACACCCCCATAGACTATGTGTGTCCACCTCCTGGTATCATTCCATCCTCTGGTATCATTCCATCCTCTGGTATCATTGCATCCTCTGGTATCATTGCATCCTCTGGTATCATTGCATCCTCTGGTATCATTGCATCCTCTGGTATCATTCCATCCTCTGGTATCATTCCATCCTCTGGTATCATTCCATCCTCTGGTATCATTGCATCCTCTGGTATCATTGCATCCTCTGGTATCACTGCATCCTCTGGTATCATTGCATCCTCTGGTATCATTGCATCCTCTGGTATCATTGCATCCTCTGGTATCATTACATCCTCTGGTATCATTGCATCCTCTGGTATCATTGCATCCTCTGGTATCATTGCATCCTCTGGTATCATTGCATCCTCTTTTATCATTGCATCCTCTGGTATCATTGCATCCTCTGGTATCATTCCATCCTCTGGTATCATTGCATCCTCTGGTATCATTGCATCCTCTGGTATCATTGCATCCTCTGGTATCATTGCATCCTCTGGTATCATTGCATCCTCTGGTATCATTCCATCCTCTGGTATCATTGCATCCTCTGGTATCATTGCATCCTCTGGTATCATTGCATCCTCTGGTATCATTGCATCCTCTGGTATCATTGCATCCTCTGGTATCATTGCATCCTCTGGTATCATTACATCCTCTGGTATCATTACATCCTCTGGTATCATTACATCCTCTGGTATCATTGCATCCTCTGGTATCATTGCATCCTCTGGTATCATTGCATCCTCTGGTATCATTGCATCCTCTGGTATCATTACATCCTCTGGTATCATTGCATCCTCTGGTATCATTATATCCTCTGGTATCATTGCATCCTCTGGTATCATTACATCCTCTGGTATCATTACATCCTCTGGTATCATTGCATCCTCTGGTATCATTGCATCCTCTGGTATCATTACATCCTCTGGTATCATTACATCCTCTGGTATTATTGGAACTCAGAACCACTTCTCCTGGTTCTGATCTTCTCAGCTATGAGCCAAGGAGGGGGAGTGAGCACACAGCTCCGCATTCTCCTTGGCTCATAGCTGAGAAGATGTGTCCACGTGAAGCTGACTGTGAGAGGCACATGCAAGGGAGGCTTTGCTCTTCTGGTAGGTCATAAATGAAGTCATAAAGGTGATTGGAGTTGTCCGTCATGGTTCTCGTTGATCCAGATCACGGTATACGTAGTTGTAGTGATCCCTCACCTACAAGTGGTCTAAGGAAGCCGCTCATTGAAAAGTGAGATGTCCATTTCCATGGTTATCGGAGTTCCTCCTTACCAGAAAGCCGCCATCACTCCAGCCCTGTGTGTCATTGGAAGCTTTATTCACAGGGAGGTTCTAGGGGTCTCTTGCACCTCCAGTTCCTGGAGAACGCTTCTCCTGGACAGCACAGGGCTCTCTGCCGGCTCCTCTCAGTGCTGCTGGCAGGGTCAGTGGCAGGTCAGGTTTTCCTTCCCTTAAGAGGTATATCATTTCAAAGCAGCTGAAAGTGCTGATGACACACAATGTGAGGAGCCACAAGACTCCTAGACACAGGCCATCAAAGGACACGTGTGTTACCAGGCCTCATGGCGTCAGGACTCTGCAATCATGGTGGGTCCGGAGATCTGTGGGCCCAATACGAATCCACGGCAGGAATCGGACATCTTTAGAAGGTCATGTCAACGGGGTCAATAATATGATCAGTGTTTTCCTGGAATGGGGTTTCCTGTTCAGGTACTTCCTGTCGAAAGCACCTGACAACGCTCTGTTCCTTTCTTCCAATTGAGTTCCTGTGTTGTCATCCAGATTACAAGCGTCAGTTTCATCACACATTACACATGGTCCATTGTTGTCACTGTTAGGAAACTCGCCCTGAGAAATGCCATGTAGACAGGAAGAGGCTTCTAAGAGGCTGCAGGAGGTCAACAGCTCTGAGATGTAATAAAAGAAAAAGGTTAGACGTGGCCTCTCTTCCCGTTCTGTGTATAGAGGAAGCATATATGTACCTAGGCACAGACACGTCATACCGCCTCTGCACTCTGCTCAGTAATGCTGCGCGGTGACCGTGCTTTACTGCTCCTCACAAAGGGGACCACTGGACTCTGAAGTGACCAGATGCCTGGATCTCCCACCTGGAATCTGTATGTGAGTGGACAGTTCACCTCTATGTCCAGTATATCCCCGTGAAGCTACCAACCACAAGAGCATACACAGGCAGACATCGGGGTCTGAGATCTACTGCTATAATACATACATACATATAGGATCGAATATCATTCCCACTGGAGGGGAGGGGCTTATAGGATCAGATATCATTCTCACTTGAGGGGAGGGGCTTATAGGATCAGATATCATTCCCACTTGAGGGGAGGGGCTTATAGGATCAGATATCATTCCCACTTGAGGGGAGGGGCTTATAGGATCAGATATCATTCCCACTGGAGGGGAGGGGCTTATAGGATCAGATATCATTCCCACTTGAGGGGAGGGGCTTATAGGATCAGATATCATTCCCACTTGAGGGGAGGGGCTTATAGGATCAGATATCATTCCCACTTGAGGGGAGGGGCTTATAGGATCAGATATCATTCCCACTGGAGGGGAGGGGCTTATAGGATTGAATATCATTCCCACTGGAGGGGAGGGTTTAAAAGATCAGATATAATTCCCATTGGAGCGGAGGAGTTTATAGGATCAGATATCATTCCCACTGGAGGGGAGGGGCTTATAGGATCAGATATCATTCCCACTGGAGGGGAGGGGCTTATAGGATCAGATATCATTCCCACTGGAGGGGCTTATAGGATTGAATATCAATCCCACTGGAGGGGAGGGTTTAAAAGATCAGATATAATTCCCATTGGAGCGGAGGAGTTTATAGGATCAGATATCATTCCCACTGGAGGGGAGGGTTTATAGAATCAGATATCGTTCTCACTGGAGGGGAGGGTTTATAGAATCAGATATCGTTCTCACTGGAGGGGAGGAGTTTATTGGATCAGATATCATTCCCACTGGAGGGGAGGGGTTTATAGGATCAGATATCATTCCCACTGGAGGGGAGGAGTTTATAGGATCAGATATCATTCCCACTGGAGGGGAGGGGTTTATAGAATCAGATATCATTCCCACTGGAGGGGAGGAGTTTATAGGATCGAATATCATTCCCACTGGAGGGGAGGAGTTTATAGGATTGAATATCATTCCCACTGGAGGGGAGGGTTTATAGAATCAGATATCGTTCTCACTGGAGGGGAGGAGTTTATAGGATCAGATATCATTCCCACTGGAGGGGAGGGGTTTATAGGATCAGATATCATTCCCACTGGAGGGGAGGGTTTATAGAATCAGATATCATTCTCACTGGAGGGGAGGGTTTATAGAATCAGATATCGTTCTCACTGGAGGGGAGGAGTTTATAGGATCAGATATCATTCCCACTGGAGGGGAGGGGTTTATAGGATCAGATATCATTCCCACTGGAGGGGAGGGGTTTATAGAATCAGATATCATTCCCACTGGAGGGGAGGAGTTTATAGGATCGAATATCATTCCCACTAGAGGGGAGGAGTTTATAGGATTGAATATCATTCCCACTGGAGGGGAGGGGTTTATAGAATCAGATATCATTCCCACTGGAGGGGAGGAGTTTATAGGATTGAATATCATTCCCACTGGAGGGGAGGGGTTTATAGAATCAGATATCAATCCCACTGGAGGGGAGGGGTTTATAGAATCAGATATAACTCCCCCTAGAGGAGAGGAACACTTACCTGCTGCTGCATCTCCATCTCTTTATCGCGCCCCCTCCTCTCGGATTGGCGCAGCTGAGCGCAGGAATTCTCCAATTCACCTTTCAGCAGCTGAAACAGAGAAGAGAATTGTTGTCACCAGATGGAAGCAGAGAATCTACACACCGCTTATCGAACGATGCGACTCTCCCGCCTCACATCCTAAAAAACGAAATATCAAAACTTTGGGGTTTAATGTTTGTCTCAATACTCCTAATACCAACCCAATACAAAAACAAATATCTGCTGGAGTGGGGGGGGGGTTACACCATCCTTCAGTGCTTTTATTGCTGCATGGGACTTCCTGTCCCGGTGACAACTCCACCACTCATTTCTTCTACAGGTGTCACAGGGACAGGACGTGAGGGAGAATCTCTCTAATGGAGTCAGGAATAAAAACTTCTCCAACCAAAATTAAAGAAATAACATTTGCTTCTGACAACTACAAGAGGCTGCTCAGGACAGGAACACATAGTACAGGGCAAGATAGGATGGGGTAGACAGAATAGGATATGGAAGGACAGACAGGACAGGATAATATAGACTAAGATAGGAAAGAGTAGACTAGGACAGGCAGGATAGGATATTGTAGACTAGAACAACACAGGACAGGGCAGGATATTGTAGACTAGGACAACACAGGACAGGGCAGGATAGGATATTGTAGACTAGGACAACACAGGACAGGGGAGGATAGGATATTGTAGACTAGGATAACATAGGACAGGGCAGGATAGGATATTGTAGACTAGGATAACATAGGACAGGGCAGGATAGGATATTGTAGACTAGGACAACACAGGACAGGGCAGGATATTGTAGGCTAGGATAACATAGGACAGGATATTGTAGACTAGGATAACATAGGACAGGATATTGTAGGCTAGGATAACATAGGACAGGGCAGGATATTGTAGGAAAGGACAGGATATTGTAGACTAGGATAACATAGGACAGGATATTGTAGACTAGGATAACATAGGACAGGATATTGTAGGCTAGGATAACATAGGACAGGGCAGGATATTGTAGACTAGGATAACATAGGACAGGGCAGGATATTGTAGACTAGGATAACATAGGGCAGGATATTGTAGACTAGGATAACATAGGGCAGGATATTGTAGGCTAGGATAACATAGGACAGGGCAGGATATTGTAAACTAGGATAACATAGGACAGGGCAGGATATTGTAGACTAGGATAACATAGGGCAGGATATTGTAGACTAGGATAACATAGGACAGGGCAGGATATTGTAGACTAGGATAACATAGGGCAGGATATTGTAGACTAGGATAACATAGGGCAGGATATTGTAGACTAGGATAACATAGGGCAGGATATTGTAGACTAGGATAACATAGGGCAGGATATTGTAGACTAGGATAACATAGGGCAGGATATTGTAGGCTAGGATAACATAGGACAGGGCAGGATATTGTAGACTAGGATAACATAGGACAGGGCAGGATATTGTAGGAAAGGACAGGATATTGTAGGAAAGGACAGGATATTGTAGACTAGGATAACATAGGACAGGATATTGTAGGCTAGGATAACATAGGACAGGGCAGGATATTGTAGACTAGGATAACATAGGACAGGGCAGGATATTGTAGACTAGGATAACATAGGGCAGGATATTGTAGACTAGGATAACATAGGGCAGGATATTGTAGACTAGGATAACATAGGGCAGGATATTGTAGACTAGGATAACATAGGGCAGGATATTGTAGACTAGGATAACATAGGGCAGGATATTGTAGACTAGGATAACATAGGGCAGGATATTGTAGACTAGAACTGGTCAGGATAGAATAGAAGAGCAGAGGTAAGGTGGTCACCCTGGAGTGCAGACACGATGGACCCCCCCGGGCTACGCTGTGACGTGGTTTGGCACATCTCCCATAACTAGGAGGAGGATTTCTGCTGTATAATGGGATCCAGTCCATACAGAAGTCCATGTTGGGTTCCTATGGACATTGTGGGTCTGTGGTGGGACCTGTACATGGGTGGTCAGACATGGAGGGTCTCTATACCCAGAATTGCTCCTCAGCCTAGGGGAGAGCTGTATACACTTCCCTGCTGAATCCAGGACTCCAGATCCCGACATTCACACCTCACAGCTCCACCAATTAGTCTCCATAATCTTCATCAGTAACACAAGGACCACACTAATCATTGTGGGACCGCAGAGGACTCCGATTCCCGTCCTAATGACCCTCTTCATCATGGAAATGAAGTGTAAAGTGCAGTGATTGGGGGGGGGGTTAAGGGGGAACCACTGAGAAACAGGTCCCGTCCTAGGACTACCCCAGACCAATATACTGAGGAAACATCCGGGCAGGACAACGCAGAGAGGAACCTTCCCAATATAGTAGTGTGCGACTGTGGGGGAGGGGACATTAGAGTGTAAGCTCCTCTGTACAGAGACTGATGTGACTGTGGGGGAGGGGACATTAGAGTGTAAGCTCCTCTGTACAGAGACTGATGGGACTGCAGGGGAGGGGACATTAGAGTGTAAGCTCCTCTGTACAGAGACTGATGTGACTGTGGGGGAGGGGACATTAGAGTGTAAGCTCCTCTGGTACAGAGACTGATGTGACTGTGGGGGAGGGGACATTAGAGTGTCAGCTCCTCTGGTACAGAGACTGATGGGACTGTGGGGGAGGGGACATTAGAGTGTCAGCTCCTCTGGTACAGAGACTGATGGGACTGTGGGGGAGGGGACATTAGAGTGTAAGCTCCTCTGGTACAGAGACTGATGTGACTGTGGGGGAGGGGACATTAGAGTGTAAGCTCCTCTGGTACAGAGACTGGTGGGACTGTGGGGGAGGGGACATTAGAGTGTAAGCTCCTCTGGTACAGAGACTGATGGGACTGCGGGGGAGGGGACATTAGAGTGTAAGCTCCTCTGGTACAGAGACTGATGGGACTGCGGGGGAGGGGACATTAGAGTGTAAGCTCCTCTGGTACAGAGACCGATGGGACTGTGGGGGAGGGGGCATTAGAGTGTAAGCTCCTCTGGTACAGAGACTGATGTGACTGTGGGGGAGGGGACATTAGAGTGTAAGCTCCTGTGGTACAGAGACTGATGGGACTGCGGGGGAGGGGACATTAGCGTGTAAGTATGGGGGAGGGGACATTAGAGTGTAAGCTCCTCTGGTGCAGAGACTGATGTGACTGTGGGGGAGGGGACATTACAGTGTAAGCTCCTCTGGTACAGAGACTGATGTGACTGTGGGGGAGGGGACATTAGAGTGTAAGCTCCTCTGGTACAGAGACTGATGTGACTGTGGGGGAGGGGACATTAGAGTGTAAGCTCCTCTGGTACAGAGACTGATGTGACTGTGGGGGAGGGGACATTAGAGTGTAAGCTCCTCTGGTACAGAGACTGATGTGACTGTGGGGGAGGGGACATTAGAGTGTAAGCTCCTCTGGTACAGAGACTGATGTGACTGTGGGGGAGGGGACATTAGAGTGTCAGCTCCTCTGTACAGAGACTGATGTGACTGTGGGGGAGGGGACATTAGAGTGTAAGCTCCTCTGGTACAGAGACTGATGTGACTGTGGGGGAGGGGACATTAGAGTGTCAGCTCCTCTGTACAGAGACTGATGTGACTGGCTCAGTGATCTCTGTACAGCACCGCGGTATAAATCTGGGAAATGAATACAATGTAGATGATAGCCATATAGCAGGTCACACAGGCGGGTTAGCGGCGCACAAAGCGTTGATGCCTTCAGCATGGCAGTAGGGAGCGGAGGGGAGCGGAGGGGAGCGGAGGGGGTGCAGCGTCTGTCTGCCATAATGTTACACTCCCAGCCATCATACCCCGCAATGTGCGCCGATCTGGTTTTAAAGTGATCCATATGCTGCTTTGCAGACATATGGCGACATTCCTTTCTGGTGGGAATTTTGTGTTTCTTCTAAACTTGTTGTTGCAACACACCATCTATATCCCAGAAGCAGCCTTTGATGTCAGGAGAGGGAGCAGCGTTCAGATAGAGGGATGAAATAACTGGGCTTGGGGGGGGGGGGAGCAAATAGGTCATGTTTTCCCTCTCCGGATTAAAGAGAAAAGGACGTTTGATGTGCTTCGGATATATTCAATTTCCAGGAACACGAATGATGAGTAACTTGTATCAGAAAGATTATATCATCTTTGTATTATTTCCTCCTTCATTAGAATGACTAAGATCTTCTAGAAGTTGGAAAGTCACAATGAACTTGGCACTTAAAGGGGCACTCCCGCTTATACTGCCACAAAAAAGACCATCTATGGCAGATTTTCTCAACCTTTTTACCCCAAAGGAACCCTGAAAATAATTTTCAATTGTCTGGGAACCCGTTATGATTAGCCAATTGGGGGCCATAAGGAAAATGTCCCTTACATTGGTGGTCACTGGAAGAAATGACCCCTTACAGTGCTGGTTAGAATGCCACCCTTACAGTTAGCTAAAAAGATTATTGGTGTCATTCTATTGATCTGCCAAGTGGCAATCAACCTGGAACTATGAAGGCACCATAAGATGGAAGGTCAACTAACCACAGCTCAAGGAACCCCTAGCAACCTCTGGAGGAACCCCATGGTTCCACAAAACCCTGTTTGATAATGAAGGCACCATAAGATGGAAGGTCAACTAGCCACAGCTCAAGGAACCCCTTGCAACCTCTGGAGGAACCCTATGGTTCCACAAAACCCTGTTTGATAATGAAGGCACCATAAGATGGAAGGTCAACTAGCCACAGCTCAAGGAACCCCTTGCAACCTCTGGAGGAACCCTATGGTTCCACAAAACCCTGTTTGATAATGAAAGCACCATAAGATGGAAGGTCAACTAGCCAAAGCTCAAGGAACCCCTAGCAACCTCTGGAGGAACCCTATGGTTCCACAAAACCCTGTTTGATAATGAAGGCACCATAAGATGGAAGGTCAACTAGCCACAGCTCAAGGAACCCCTAGCAACCTCTGGAGGAACCCTATGGTTCCACAAAACCCTGTTTGATAATGAAGGCACCATAAGATGGAAGGTCAACTAGCCACAGCTCAAGGAACCACTAGAAACCTCTGAAGAAAACTGAAAAGAATAGGCGCTGTGGAAATTGCTCTCAGTCAAGCACGTTAATGAAGCTGCATCTTTATTAAGTGAGATAAAGTAGTAAATATAATAAAATTTGACCAGCCTGAAGTGAACAGTGTGACTCCAATGGACGGCCCATCCGCTCTGAAGGAGCTGAGCTGAGATAGGAGAATGTTCCTGTTGGCTATGAATCACATGTCAGCGTACCGGCATCCCGGGTAGCGTCATCACAGCAAGCGAAGGGCGGAAGGCAGTGTCCGGCATCGGTTTCAGCCGGGAGCGTGTGAAGGTTACCAAGACTTTTCGGTTCTCTTCATCATGCAAATCATTAACAAGGCAGAAGTGGTGAACTCATGATCAACTGTTCACATGCTTCCACCTGGAGTGGGCTCTCTGCGCTCAATTGTATGAGTTAACCTCTGAAGAAACCTTATGGTTCCACAGAACCCTGGTTGGGAATGAAGGCACCATGAGAAGGAAGGTCAACTAGGCACAGCTCAGGGAACCCCCAGCAACCTCAAGAGGAACCCTATGGTTCCACGAAACCCTGTTTGAGAATGAAGGCACCATTCGATGGAAGACCAATTATCCACAGCTCAAAGAACTCCTAGCAACCTCTGGAGAAGCCCTATGGTTCCACAGAACCCTGGTTTGAAAATGGTCAGGTTCATGGACCATTGATTCATTGACCCTGGTTAGATGGTCAACTAGCCACAGCTCAAGGACCCCCTAGCAATCTCCATGGAAGCCCTATGGTTCCACATAACCCTGGTTGAGATGGTCAGGTTCAATGATCATTTAGTAATTGATCCCGGATGGAAGGTCACATAGCAACAGCTTTAAGAACCCCTAGCAACCTCTGGAGGAACTCAATAGTTCCACAGAAACCTGGTTGAGAATGGTCAAGTTCATTGACCATCGATTCATTGATCCTGGTTGGAAGGTCACCTAGCCACAGCAAAAAGACCCCCTAGCAACCTATGGAGGAAATGTATGGTTTAATGGAACCCTGGTTGAGAATGTCTGATCTATAGTGTGTGAAGACCAAAACCCTGATCAGTGAACTATTATCCATTGAAAATCTTTGGATGAAAACAGAAGAGACTGTCAGCCTACTGATATGCTGGACAAAGAGGACCGTGACCACACGAAAACCTGTCTAATCTAAAGCAAAAATGATTTCTTTCCATTCTGGATGGAGTAAAAAATGGTTAATAGTGAGGAAAATTTCCACTAAGCTGTCACTGGAAAAGGTGTCCCCATTGGAAGACTTCCCTCTATTCCTCTTCTGGTGACAACTATAAATTTCAGATTCCCCCTCTCTTTCTGTACCAAGACAAACAGAGAGGATGAATCTCCAAGATGTAAAATAGGGGGCTGGGTATGGCTACAGATAGATCTGTTGCATTGGCCAAGGGTACCCTGAAGGAATATGTGGAGAATGCACTCCTGAAAAAGGAAGTTCAGCTTACTGCAAAATTCATGTGTTGACCAGGGAGAACCTCCCCAACGACACAGACAGCAAAAGAGCCGTCCAAAATTGTGTTTAAAGAAACAAGAATTATGAAATATTGACATTCAGGGACCTGTGGAGGATCAGACGCTGGAAGGCTCTAGAAGTCCCTGGAAATCACAGAGCTGGGAGTATGGTGGTTGTCATGGGATATAAGTGATGGCAGTACAGACACAACATTCTGACCACATCCTCCGCCACTTTCTAATCTCCACTTCCACAATCGTTTCCCATCTCCACAGTGGTGGGCACATGAAGGGACGGGCCCTGGGTCCCTGCTAGACAGCGACTCTGGGGCCCCTGTGATGGATGTTTTAAGGTAAGATGGCAATTATAACCTGCTGATAGGCATCAGATTCATAGAGCCTCCTCCATAATTGTAGGGCACATCGGGCAAAGTGAGCTTCTCTGACGGCTGAAAACATAAACATGGGAAACCTCAGCCGTGGGTCGTGCGAGGACGGAGTATTTCTGGAACAACGTCAGTCCTAGGAAAGTTTACAGATGTCCACAACACATTTCTGTAGCTTGCCGTTCTGGTCAGGAAAATGGCCGGACACGACTACTAGAAAACATTCTATGGATGACACCACTGGGCCACAGCAAACCTTGGTGGACCTCACACACCGGTTGGGTGAACGTTCTTCTCTCAGGTTACACCTTCCACAGATTAACCTGCATCTTCTTCAGGCATACAATGATTATTGTGGTATGACGGGCTAGTGGGAGAATGACTGTGGATGGAAGGACAAAAGGGGTGCTCAACTCTCACCTGATAGTCTGCCATGTTGGGACACGCCGCATTCACTATGGACCTCTGTGGAATGTAAACAAATATCCTCCAGATAATGTCTCTATGGACCTCTGAGGAATATAAACAAAGAGCCTCAAGAAAATGTCACTATGTACCTCTGTAGAATATAAACAAAGATCTCCCAGAGAATGTCACTATGTACCTCTGTAGAGTATAAACAAAGACCTCCCAGAGAATGTCACTATGTACCTCTGTAGAATATAAACAAAGACCTCCCAGATAATGTCACTATGTACCTCTGTGGAATGTAAACAAAGAGCCTCCTGATAATGTCTCTATGTACCTCTGTAGAATATAAACAAAGACCTCTCAGAGAATGTCACTATGTACCTCTGTAGAATATAAACAAAGACCTCCCAGAGAATGTCACTATGTACCTCTGTAGAATATAAACAAAGACCTCTCAGAGAATGTCACTATGTATCTCTGTAGAATATAAACAAAGACCTCCCAGAAAATGTCACTATGTACCTCTGTAGAGTATAAACAAAGACCTCCCAGAGAATGTCACTATGTACCTCTGTGGAATATAAACAAAGACCTCCCAGAGAATGTCACTATGTACCTCTGTAGAGTATAAACAAAGACCTCCCAGAAAATGTCACTATGTACCTCTGTAGAGTATAAACAAAGACCTCCCAGAGAATGTCACTATGTACCTCTGTGGAATATAAACAAAGACCTCCCAGAGAATGTCACTATGTACCTCTGTAGAGTATAAACAAAGACCTCCCAGAGAATGTCACTATGTACCTCTGTGGAATATAAACAAAGACCTCCCAGGGAATGTCACTATGTACCTCTGTAGAGTATAAACAAAGACCTCCCAGGGAATGTCACTATGTACCTCTGTAGAATATAAACAAAGACCTCCCAGAGAATGTCACTATGTACCTCTGTAGAATATAAACAAAGACCTCCCAGAGAATGTCACTATGTACCTCTGTAGAATATAAACAAAGACCTCCCAGAGAATGTCACTATGTACCTCTGTAGAATATAAACAAAGACCTCCCAGGGAATGTCACTATGTACCTCTGTAGAATATAAACAAAGACCTCCCATAGAATGTCACTATGTACCTCTGTAGAATATAAACAAAGACCTCCCAGAGAATGTCACTATGTACCTCTGTAGAATATAAACAAAGACCTCCCAGAGAATGTCACTATGTACCTCTGTAGAATATAAACAAAGACCTCCCAGAGAATGTCACTATGTACCTCTGTAGAATATAAACAAAGACCTCCCAGAGAATGTCACTATGTACCTCTGTAGAATATAAACAAAGACCTCCCAGAGAATGTCACTATGTACCTCTGTAGAATATAAACAAAGACCTCCCAGGGAATGTCACTATGTACCTCTGTAGAATATAAACAAAGACCTCCCAGGGAATGTCACTATGTACCTCTGTAGAATATAAACAAAGACCTCCCAGGGAATGTCACTATGTACCTCTGTAGAATATAAACAAAGACCTCCCAGAGAATGTCACTATGTACCTCTGTAGAATATAAAAAAAAGACCTCCCAGAGAATGTCACTATGTACCTCTGTAGAATATAAACAAAGACCTCCCAGAGAATGTCACTATGTACCTCTGTAGAATATAAACAAAGACCTCCCAGAGAATGTCACTATGTACCTCTGTAGAATATAAACAAAGACCTCCCAGGGAATGTCACTATGTACCTCTGTAGAATATAAACAAAGACCTCCCAGGGAATGTCACTATGTACCTCTGTAGAATATAAACAAAGACCTCCCAGGGAATGTCACTATGTACCTCTGTAGAATATAAACAAAGACCTCCCAGGGAATGTCACTATGTACCTCTGTAGAATATAAAAAAAAGACCTCCCAGAGAATGTCACTATGTACCTCTGTAGAATATAAACAAAGACCTCCCAGAGAATGTCACTATGTACCTCTGTAGAATATAAACAAAGACCTCCCAGAGAATGTCACTATGTACCTCTGTAGAATATAAACAAAGACCTCCCAGAGAATGTCACTATGTACCTCTGTAGAATATAAACAAAGACCTCCCAGAGAATGTCACTATGTACCTCTGTAGAATATAAACAAAGACCTCCCAGAGAATGTCACTATGTACCTCTGTAGAATATAAACAAAGACCTCCCAGAGAATGTCACTATGTACCTCTGTAGAATATAAACAAAGACCTCCCAGGGAATGTCACTATGTACCTCTGTAGAATATAAACAAAGACCTCCCAGAGAATGTCACTATGTACCTCTGTAGAATATAAAAAAAAGACCTCCCAGAGAATGTCACTTCTAGAGGCAGACACTGGGAGCGGTAAATGTACGCAGTTTGTGATCACAAACATTCAATGAGCGCAGAATAGGAAGAGTGACATAAATGTCTGTTTTGCAGGCCGATGGCGAGGAGTTGAGCTGTTCTGATGTGACGCTGTGGAGGTTTACATTTGAAGAAGTGCAGTGAGGTTGCAGCAGCCTGGGGCCCCGTACTGAGCTGATTGCTGGCGTCGGGGGTCCTGATAAATGGAGGAATTGTGGCTATTAATGAGGGGAAGGCGGTGTAAATGAAGTGTTGTGGTTGGGATGGGACAGGCGGTTAGTGGTGGGAACCCGGGAGGCTCTGGCACCCCTCTGCCATGAATGATGGCAATGGTAACGGGTCCCCTTGATTGATGACGTCTGCCTGAGTCTACCAGGGGCCACACAGTGTGGAAGTGTCTCGGCCATCTCGCCTTATGGCGGCATTATGGAAAGTCTCTCCGATGTGAAGGAGTCAGACGGCCACCATCCGGCTCTGTGGAGTCACTCTTCTAGAAACTGCTGATGGCGATTAGGAGAAACATTTACATCCTATGAAAGAATGATTGTCATCCGGAGAAATGCAGAGATGGTCCCGCTTATCATCACCCTACATCGAAGAGATCCATCGTCCAATCCAACCACACAGGAGGGTCAGAGACTGCGGACACAGTACAGGAGACGGTCAGAGACTGCGGACACAGTACAGGAGACGGTCAGAGACTGCGGACACAGTACAGGAGACGGTCAGAGACTGCGGACACAGTACAGGAGACGGTCAGAGACTGCGGACATAGTACAGGAGATGACCAGAGACTGCGGACACAGTACAGGAGACGGTCAGAGACTGCGGACACAGTACAGGAGACGGTCAGAGACTGCGGACACAGTACAGGAGACGGTCAGAGACTGCGGACACAGTACAGGAGACGGTCAGAGACTGCGGACATAGTACAGGAGATGACCAGAGACTGCGGACACAGTACAGGAGACGGTCAGAGACTGCGGACACAGTACAGGAGACGGTCAGAGACTGCGGACATAGTACAGGAGATGACCAGAGACTGCAGACACAGTACAGGAGATGACCAGAGACTGCGGACACAGTACAGGAGATGACCAGAGACTGCAGACACAGTACAGGAGATGACCAGAGACTGCAGACACAGTACAGGAGATGACCAGAGACTGCGGACACAGTACAGGAGACGGTCAGAGACTGCGGACACAGTACAGGAGACGGTCAGAGACTGCAGACATAGTACAGGAGATGACCAGAGACTGCAGACACAGTACAGGAGATGACCAGAGACTGCAGACACAGTACAGGAGATGACCAGAGACTGCGGACACAGTACAGGAGATGACCAGAGACTGCAGACACAGTACAGGAGATGACCAGAGACTGCAGACACAGTACAGGAGATGACCAGAGACTGCGGACACAGTACAGGAGATGACCAGAGACTGCGGACATAGTACAGGGATGACCAGAGACTGCGGACACAGTACAGGAGACGGTCAGAGACTGCAGACACAGTACAGGAGATGACCAGAGACTGCAGACACAGTACAGGAGACGGTCAGAGACTGCAGACACAGTACAGGAGACGGTCAGAGACTGCGGACACAGTACAGGAGATGACCAGAGACTGCAGACATACTACAGGAGATGACCAGAGACTGCAGACATACTACAGGAGATGACCAGAGACTGCGGACACAGTACAGGAGATGACCAGAGACTGCGGACACAGTACAGGAGATGACCAGAGACTGCGGACATAGTACAGGAGATGACCAGAGACTGCGGACATAGTACAGGAGACGGTCAGAGACTGCAGACCTAGTACAGGAGACGGTCAGAGACTGCAGACACAGTACAGGAGATGACCAGAGACTGCAGACACAGTACAGGAGACGGTCAGAGACTGCGGACACAGTACAGGAGACGGTCAGAGACTGCGGACACAGTACAGGAGACGGTCAGAGACTGCAGACATAGTACAGGAGACGGTCAGAGACTGCGGACACAGTACAGGAGACGGTCAGAGACTGCAGACATAGTACAGGAGACAGTCAGAGACTGCGGACATAGTACAGGAGATGACCAGAGACTGCGGACATACTACAGGAGATGACCAGAGACTGCAGACATAGTACAGGAGATGACCAGAGACTGCAGACATAGTACAGGAGATGACCAGAGACTGCAGACACAGTACAGGAGATGACCAGAGACTGCAGACATAGTACAGGAGATGACCAGAGACTGCAGACACAGTACAGGAGATGACCAGAGACTGCGGACATACTACAGGAGATGACCAGAGACTGCGGACACAGTACAGGAGATGACCAGAGACTGCGGACACAGTACAGGAGATGACCAGAGACTGCGGACACAGTACAGGAGATGACCAGAGACTGCAGACATAGTACAAGAGATGACCAGAGACTGCGGACACAGTACAGGAGATGACCAGAGACTGCAGACATAGTACAAGAGATGACCAGAGACTGCGGACACAGTACAGGAGATGACCAGAGACTGCGGACAGTACAGGAGATGACCAGAGACTGCAGACACAGTACAGGAGATGATCAGAGACTGCGGACACAGTACAGGAGATGACCAGAGACTGCAGACATAGTACAGGAGACGACCAGAGACTGCAGACATAGTACAGGAGATGACCAGAGACTGCGGACACGGTACAGGGGACGGTCCCCCCAATTTTAGGGGACACGGTTCTGGCAGGTAGAGCAGGCCTGTGTCTAATGTTGATGAAGATTCTGACATTGTTAATGTTACATTGTTGCTCTCCTGTATTGTCTCATTAACACCCAGCAATGATTTCTGTCACATGGACCCGGGACAATCACTACACATCACACGGTCTCTACCTTCATTGCCTTCTCATTCTCCTTCATTAATTTCCTCTTGTCTCCATCATGATTCCTGGCAGCTTCCTGCAACCTCTTCTCCATACTGAGCTGCTGCCGGCCGTTCTCCTCCCTCAGGGATGACACAGAGGCCTGAAGATCACAAACCACCTACAGAGGAGAGAAACGCGTCAGTGAAAACCACGGAGACAGAGGGAGCACAGGACACAGAGGAGAGAAACGCATCAGAGAGAAGACCCCGGAGACAGAGAGAGCACAGGACACAGAGGAGAGAAACGCATCAGAGAGAAGACCCCGGAGACAGAGAGAGCACAGGACACAGAGGAGAGAAACGCATCAGGGACCCCGGAGACAGAGGGAGCACAGGACACAGAGGAGAGAAACGCATCAGAAGACCCCAGAGACAGAGGGAGCACAGGACACAGAGGAGAGAAACGCATCAGAGAGAAGACCCCGGAGACAGAGAGAGCACAGGACACAGAGGAGAGAAACGCATCAGAGAGAAGACCCCGGAGACAGAGAGAGCACAGGACACAGAGGAGAGAAACGCATCAGAGAGAAGACCCCAGAGACAGAGAGAGCACAGGACACAGAGGAGAGAAACGCGTCAGTAGACCCCGGAGACAGAGGGAGCACAGGACACAGAGGAGCGAAACGCATCAGAGAGAAGACCCCGGAGACAGAGAGAGCACAGGACACAGAGGAGAGAAACGCATCAGAGAGAAGACCCCGGAGACAGAGAGAGCACAGGACACAGAGGAGAGAAACGCATCAGAAACCCCGGAGACAGAGGGAGCACAGGACACAGAGGAGAGAAACGCATCAGAGAGAAGACCCCGGAGACAGAGAGAGCACAGGACACAGAGGAGAGAAACGCATCAGAGAGAAGACCCCGGAGACAGAGAGAGCACAGGACACAGAGGAGAGAAACGCATCAGAGAGAAGACCCCGGAGACAGAGAGAGCACAGGACACAGAGGAGAGAAACGCATCAGAGAGAAGACCCCGGAGACAGAGAGAGCACAGGACACAGAGGAGAGAAACGCATCAGAGAGAAGACCCCAGAGACAGAGAGAGCACAGTACACAGAGGAGAGAAACGCGTCAGTAGACCCCGGAGACAGAGGGAGCACAGGACACAGAGGAGCGAAACGCATTAGAGAGAAGACCCCGGAGACAGAGAGAGCACAGGACACAGAGGAGAGAAACGCATCAGAGAGAAGACCCCGGAGACAGAGAGAGCACAGGACACAGAGGAGAGAAACGCATCAGGGACCCCGGAGACAGAGGGAGCACAGGACACAGAGGAGAGAAACGCATCAGAGAGAAGACCCCGGAGACAGAGAGAGCACAGGACACAGAGGAGAGAAACGCATCAGGGACCCCGGAGACAGAGAGAGCACAGGACACAGAGGAGAGAAACGCATCAGAGAGAAGACCCCGGAGACAGAGAGAGCACAGGACACAGAGGAGAGAAACGCATCAGAGAGAAGACCCCGGAGACAGAGAGAGCACAGGACACAGAGGAGAGAAACGCATCAGAGAGAAGACCCCGGAGACAGAGAGAGCACAGGACACAGAGGAGAGAAACGCATCAGCGAGAAGACCCCAGAGACAGAGAGAGCACAGGACACAGAGGAGAGAAACGCGTCAGTAGACCCCGGAGACAGAGGGAGCACAGGACACAGAGGAGCGAAACGCATCAGAGAGAAGACCCCGGAGACAGAGAGAGCACAGGACACAGAGGAGAGAAACGCATCAGAGAGAAGACCCCGGAGACAGAGAGAGCACAGGACACAGAGGAGAGAAACGCATCAGGGACCCCGGAGACAGAGGGAGCACAGGACACAGAGGAGAGAAACGCATCAGAGAGAAGACCCCGGAGACAGAGGGAGCACAGGACACAGAGGAGAGAAACGCATCAGGGACCCCGGAGACAGAGGAAGCACAGGACACAGAGGAGAGAAACGCATCAGTGGACCCCGGAGACAGAGGGAGCACAGGACACAGAGGAGAGAAACGCGTCAGTAGGAAGACCCCAGAGACAGAGAGAGCACAGGACACAGAGGAGAGAAACGCATCAACGAAGACCCCGGAGGCAGAGAGAGCACAAGACACAGAGGAGAGAAACACATCAGAGAGAAGACCCCGGAGACAGAGAGCACAGGACACAGAGGAGAACTACACCGACTGTACACAGCCATACAAAATACTCTGCACTGCTGGAGGACTCCGCTCCTTCCTCTATGACTCTCCTCTCCTGGAGGACTCCGCTCCTTCCTCTATAACTCTCCTCTCCTGGAGGACTCCGCTCCTTCCTCTATAACTCTCCTCTCCTGGAGGACTCCGCTCCTTCCTCTATAACTCTCCTCTCCTGTAGGACTCCGCTCCTTCCTCTATAACTCTCCTCTCCTGGAGGACTCCGCTCCTTTCTCTATAACTCTCCTCTCCTGGAGGACTTCGCTCCTTCCTCTATAGCTCTCCTCTCCTGGAGGACTCCGCTCCTTCCTCTATAACTCTCCTCTCCTGGAGGACTCCGCTCCTTCCTCTATAGCTCTCCTCTCCTGGAGGACTCCGCTCCTTCCTCTATAACTCTCCTCTCCTGGAGGACTCCGCTCCTTCCTCTATAACTCTCCTCTCCTGGAGGACTCCGCTCCTTCCTCTATAACTCTCCTCTCCTGGAGGACTCCGCTCCTTCCTCTATAACTCTCCTCTCCTGGAGGACTCCGCTCCTTCCTCTATAGCTCTCCTCTCCTGGAGGACTCCGCTCCTTCCTCTATAACTCTCCTCTCCTGGAGGACTCCGCTCCTTCCTCTATAACTCTCTTCTCCTGGAGGACTCCGCTCCTTCCTCTATAACTCTCCTCTCCTGAAATACTCTGCTCTGCTGGAGGAGGGTACAGGTGAATCTTCAGGGAATATCTGGCAGCCATGACACTGTAAAGCAGAGTCCTCCTGGTGAGGCAGTTGGCCCCTCCCCCGCTGTACGCAGTGTGCAGACATTCCGGTGGCCTGGCACAGGCTTCTCTATGGTATATGTCTGTATATGGATGCCAGGGACGGCCCTGGACTGGAATGTCTGGAACAAAGACTCATAAACAGATCCTTTGTGACGGAGATAATTGTCCCCAAATGGAAGGAGCCGGAACACAGCACTGCCGATAGAACCAGAACCACAGAAAACGATCAGAAAATCCTGCCTGCTATACACTATACATACAGTGAGGGAAAGAAGGATTGGATCCCCTTCACAAAACATGACTTAGTACTTGGTGGCCAATCCCTTGTTGGCCATCACAGAGGTCAGACATTTCCTGGAGTTGGCCCCCAGGTTCGCACACATCTCAGGAGGGATTTTGGCCCACTCCTCTTGGCAGATCCTCTCCAAGTCATTAAGATTTGGTGGCTGACGTTTGACAACTCGAACTTTCAGCTCCTCCACAGATTTTCCATCGGATGAAGGTGTGGAGACTGGCTAGGCCACTCCAGGACCTTAATGTGCTTCTTCTTGAGCCGCTCCTTTGTTGCCTTGGCCGTGTGTTTTGGGTCATTGTCATGCTGGAACACCCATCCACCACCCATTTTCAATGCCCTGGCTGACGGAAGAAGGTTCTCACCCAAGATTTGAGGGTACATTGCCCCGTCCATCGTCCCTTTGATGTGGTGCAGTTGGCCTGTCCCCTTTGCAGAAAAACACCCCCAAAGCAGAATGTTTCCACCACCATGTTTCACAGTTGGGATGGTGTTCTTGGGGTCATAGGCAGCATTCCTCCTCCTCCAAACACGGCGAGTTGAGTTGATGCCAAAGAGCTGGATTTTGGTCTCCTCTGACCACAACACTTCCCACCAGTCCTCCTCTGCATCATTCAGATGTTCAGTGGCAGACTTCAGACGGGCCTGGACATGGGCTTTCTTGAGCAGAGGGACCGTGCGGGCACTGCAGGATTTCAGTCCTTGTCGGCGTAGTGTGTTACCAATTGTTTTCTTGGTGACTGTGGTCCCAGCTGCCTGGAGATCATTGACAAGATCCTCACGTGTAGTTCTGGGATGATTCCTCACTGTTCTCATGATCATTGACACTCCACGAGGTGAGATCTTGCATGGTGCACCAGACCTAGGGAGACTGACACTTGTTTTGTGTTTCTTCCATTTGTGAATGATTGCACCAACTGTTGTCACCTTCTCACCAAGCTGCTTGGCCATAGTTTGGTAGCCCAGCCTTGTGTAGGTCTACCATCTTGTCCCTGACATCCTTGGACAGCTCTTTGGTCTTTGCCATGGTGGAGAGTTTGGAATCTGATGGTTTGATTGCTCCTGTGGACAGGTGTCTTTTATACAGGTAACACAATGAGATTAGCAGCACTCCCTTTAAGAGACTGCTTCTAATCTCAGCTTGTTACCTGTATGAGAGACACCTGGGAGCCGGAAATCCTGCTGAATGATAGGGGATCAAATCCTTCTTTCCCTCATGAACATGCAGATCCGTCATCATTTGTTAGACGCATTTCTGCTGAATTTGTTGTTGTATTCTGTCTCTCAGTGTTACACCGAACATTCCATTGTTAGACCGATCATTTCTGTGTGAGGGGCGAACATTCCATTGTTAGACCGATCATTTCTGTGTGAGGGGCGAACATTCCATTGTCAGACCGATCGTTTCTGTGTGAGGGGCGAACATTCCATTGTTAGACCGATCGTTTCTGTGTGAGGGGCGAACGTTCCATTGTTAGACCGATCGTTTCTGTGTGAGGGGCGAACATTCACCATCAGGGGGGGGGGGGGGCAAATACACATTTCCTGCACTGTATACTGCGGATTCAGTGTTTATGGAAAGTCACAGATCAGTTTTTCCCTCTAAATGTCCCCAAGTAGAAAAGAAAATTCCACCAGTCATAATGTATCGAATTCAACTTCTCACTGATAGTTCTGGGTGGAGCCATTCACTGACAACATGCTGGAATCTTCAGAAAGCAGTCATTTTATTGGTGCAATTAAAGTAGAACTCAGAAAGTTCACCTTCAGCCCACAGATTCACCTGCAGTACATTTTATCTGCCACTAGATGCCCTCAGTCTGATGGGCCAGCATCATTTAACCCACTTCCTCTAAGCCCAGATAATCCCGGACCAGCCCCCAGCCTGTGACTGGACAGTGAAAGGAGAAGCAGCCCAGTGATGTCATCTCTCTGCTATCTCCTCCTATCAGCATGCTTCCTGAAGCACATACTTAATGGCTGCTTATGCTGCTTTTGTTCCTCTCACAATCCAGGTCATAGTCAGGTAATTTAGATACTCCCTCTGGCCTCCCCTTCAGTCTTGCACAGGTGTACCTGCTCCTCCCCTTCAGTCTTGCCCAGGTGTACCGGCTCCTCCCCTTCAGTCTTGCCCAGGTGTAGCGGCTCCTCCCCTTCAGTCTTGCACAGGTGTACCGGCTCCTCCCCTTCAGTCTTGCCCAGGTGTACTGGCTCCTCCCCTTCAGTCTTGCCCAGGTGTACTGGCTCCTCCCCTTCAGTCTTGCCCAGGTGTACCGGCTCCTCCCCTTCAGTCTTGCCCAGGTGTACCGGCTCCTCCCCTTCAGTCTTGCACAGGTGTACCTGCTCCTCCCCTTCACAGTCTTGCTCAGGTGTACTGGCTCCTCCCCTTCAGTCTTGCTCAGGTGTATTGGCTCCTCCCCTTCAGTCTTGCACAGGTATACTGGCTCCTCCCCTGGACCGGAATTGCTCTCTCTGATGTAACTGCACACTGGGAGCTTCTCACAATGTGCATTAGAAGCTGCAGCCAGTCAGAGCTCTGCCCCATTTCCTGCTGGAGGACGTCCAGCATCATCTAGCGCTTTCCTCAGCCTGACCCACCCCTTTTATTAATTGGATTTCAGATCTTTCAAACATGGAAGCTCTGCAACCCCATGTGGGTGTTACCTATGCAAATTTATCCTGTCTAGGAACACCCACTCTTCCAGACCGGCATACACCCATCAAGTCATTTTGATATTTGCATAACTCCTCCCTAGAGTCCGCCCACTGCTTGCATGAGGGTTGAGAGCTCCTGAGAGGAGTACAGAGGAAGGGAGCTGTGAAGATGTCAGGGAGCTCTGTACAGCACCTTGCCGGACCCTTCCACCAGCCATGATCTGCCTGCATTGTATAGAGAAGCACAGAGGCCCAGTGATGACATCATCATATCTAAAATAAGGAATGTAATGAAAAGAGAGAGGTTTTATTTAATAATTTCATTAGAATGTGAATGGGGGGAGGGGGGGGGGTGACCAGGGAAGGCAAAATATAAGCAGATTTAATGTACGCTTTAACCTTTTATCTGACCCCTAAATAATTGCAATGTGGAGGACCGTATGATGAATGTGTAGCCAAGCCTTTCATTCTCCACACTTGGAATGAGCCAGCCGTGTCTCCATTGCCTGCATTGTTGGTGGGAATGGTTGTCCCATCTCTAAGGTGTTGCATAGACAAACACAGAGACACAGTGATGACATCACTGGGTCTATAATTAGGTATGTCATGGAAACAGAGAGGTTTTTTGTAATAAATTCATGAGCATGTTGATGGGGGGGGGGGGGCCCTGGAAGGAAACGTGTCCCAGATGATACTTCTAGGAAAGATGGGGGTGCAGAGGGAATGGGTCACAGATCAGAGGGGGCCAATCACATGTATGAAAGGATGGAGGGGCCAGGCATTGTGACACCCCTCTAAGCCCCCCATCCACATCGCTCACATAACAGTGCGATGATGAGGAGGAGGAGGACTGTCGTACAGATGTAGGATGAGACGGGAGGACGTGTGATCAGGACACCCTCCTCTGCCCATGGCTGGGGGGGCACCGGCCATATGGGCCTGGTTAGGGAGGCCATGGCTAATTCCTGCAGCTGTGCGGAGAGGGGGATTGTGGGACGGCAGCACATGTGTCTCTGGATGAGGAATGTTCTCTTTTATGTGGAAAACAAGAATGTGTAAACTCTCATTACAGCACCGTTCCAGGTTACCGGGGAAACCGGCGGAAGGGGGGGGGATCCAAACTTTCATCATGGCGGGATGACGTCACAACATACTCCTATCCCTACTGACATGTTCTACTCCTCTGGTCCCCATCCTGCAGCATCTACCAATACCACCCCCCCCCAAGTCACTGCTAACTGTCACAGGTGTGCACACTGACAGTTACTGACAGGCCACGCAATGGAATCAGGGCTGGCACAAGGCCACAGAAAGTCCCCTCCCCCCAGCAGCACAGGGTGCAGGTCCTGCCCGTTCTCTGCCCCCTCTTGCTATAGCGCCCCTGGTGGCCGCCTGCTCTGCCTACCGCTCAGCCCTCCCGGAATTTAAATGTCCAAGAGCGCCCCCTCTGGTCACCGGTGTCTTCTCCCAGGTTCTGAGTGTTGGCCATTTGATTGGCTGGACCTTCGATGACATCACTCCTGCACATGCATCTGAACACATGCCGAAACTACAGGGAGGGTCCCGAGCACAGAAAACACTTCAAGGTGTATGTGTCTTCTGTATTAAACGTGTGCATGTTGGGGGGAGGGGGGGTTACGTGGTGAAGTCGCACTTTAAATGTGATGAAAAAGCATAGAAGACACTAGGGGGCGCTATATTGTATATTGTTTCCTGGTTCACACCTGCTCAGCTATGACATGTAGAGGAGTTCCTCCTTAAGTGTCCCACTGTCAAGAGCTGTGCTCTCCAAACTACGGCCCGGGGGCCACATGTGTCCCTGTGCTTTTACCCAGCCCTTGGGGCACAATTCCCCACAATGACACCAATGAAGGGACACAATTCCCCCCCACTAACACCAACAATGGGGCACTACTCCTCCCACTGACACCAACAATGGGGCACTACTCCTCCCACTGACACCAACAATGGGGCACTACTCCTCCCACTGACACCAACAATGGGGCACTACTCCTCCCACTGACACCAACAATGGGGCACTACTCCTCCCACTGACACCAATGATGGGACACTATTCCCCCCCAACTAACACCAACAATGGGGCACTACTCCTCCCACTGACACCAACAATGGGACACTATTCCTGCCACTGACACCAATGATGGGGCACTATTCCTCCCACTGATACCAATGATGGGGCACTATTCCTCCCACTGACACCAATGATGGGGCACTATTCCTCCCACTGACACCAATGATGGGGCACTATTCCTCCCACTGACACCAATGGTGGGACACAATTCCTCCCACTGACACCAATGATGGGGCACTATTCCTCCCACTGATACCAATGATGGGGCACTATTCCTCCCACTGACACCAATGATGGGGTACTATTCCTCCCACTGACACCAATGATGGGACACTATTCCTCCCACTGACACCAATGATGGGACACTATTCCTCCCACTGACACCAATGATGGGGCACTATTCCTCCCACTGACACCAATGATGGGGCACTATTCCTCCCAATGACACCAATGATGGGGCACTATTCCTCCCACTGACACCAACAATGGGACACAATTCCTCCCACTGACACCAATGATGGGGCACTATTCCTCCCACTGACACCAACAATGGGACACAATTCCTCCCAATGACCCCAACAATGGGGAACAGTTCCTCCAAATGACACCAACGATGGGGCACTATTCCTCCCACTGACACCAATGATGGGGCACTATTCCTCCCAATGACACCAATGATGGGGCACTATTCCTCCCACTGACACCAATGATGGGGCACTATTCCTCCCACTGACACCAATGATGGGGCACTATTCCTCCCACTGACACCAACAATGGGACACAATTCACCCCACTGACACCAACAATGGGACACAATTCCTCCCAATGACACCAATGATGGGGCACTATTCCTCCCACTGACACCAATGATGGGGCACTATTCCTCACACTGACACCAATGATGGGGCACTATTCCCCCCACTGACACCAATGATGGGGCACTATTCCCCCCACTGACACCAATGATGGGGCACTATTCCCCCCACTGACACCAATGATGGGACACTATTCCTCCCACTGACACCAATGATGGGACACAATTCCTCCCACTGACACCAATGATGGGGCACTATTCCTCCCACTGATACCAATGATGGGGCACTATTCCTCCCACTGACACCAATGATGGGGCACTATTCCTCCCACTGACACCAATGATGGGGCACTATTCCTCCCACTGACACCAACAATGGGACACAATTCCTCCCACTGACACCAATGATGGGGCACTATTCCTCCCACTGACACCAACAATGGGTCACTACTCCTCCCACTGACACCAACAATAGGACACAATTCCTCCCACTGACACCAATGATGGCGCACTATTCCTCCCACTGACACCAATGATGGGGCACTATTCCTCCCACTGACACCAATGATGGGGCACTATTCCTCCCACTGACACCAATGATGGTGCACTATTCCTCCCACTGACACCAATGATGGGGCACTATTCCTCCCACTGACACCAATGATGGGACACTATTCCTCCCACTGACACCAATGATGGGACACTATTCCTCCCACTGACACCAATGATGGGGCACTATTCCTCCCACTGACACCAATGATGGGGCACTATTCCTCCCAATGACACCAATGATGGGGCACTATTCCTCCCACTGACACCAACAATGGGACACAATTCCTCCCACTGACACCAATGATGGGGCACTATTCCTCCCACTGACACCAACAATGGGACACAATTCCTCCCAATGACCCCAACAATGGGGAACAGTTCCTCCAAATGACACCAACGATGGGGCACTATTCCTCCCACTGACACCAATGATGGGGCACTATTCCTCCCAATGACACCAATGATGGGGCACTATTCCTCCCACTGACACCAATGATGGGGCACTATTCCTCCCACTGACACCAATGATGGGGCACTATTCCTCCCACTGACACCAACAATGGGACACAATTCACCCCACTGACACCAACAATGGGACACAATTCCTCCCAATGACCCCAATAATGGGGAACAGTTCCTCCCAATGACACCAATGATGGGGCACTATTCCTCCCACTGACACCAATGATGGGGCACTATTCCTCACACTGACACCAATGATGGGGCACTATTCCCCCCACTGACACCAATGATGGGGCACTATTCCCCCCACTGACACCAATGATGGGACACTATTCCTCCCACTGACACCAATGATGGGACACTATTCCCCCCACTGACACCAATGATGGGGCACTATTCCCCCCACTGACACCAATGATGGGGCACTATTCCTCCCACTGACACCAATGATGGGGCACTATTCCTCCCACTGACACCAATGATGGGGCACTATTCCTCCCACTGACACCAACAATGGGACACAATTCACCCCACTGACACCAACAATGGGACACAATTCCTCCCAATGACCCCAATAATGGGGAACAGTTCCTCCCAATGACACCAATGATGGGGCACTATTCCTCCCACTGACACCAATGATGGGGCACTATTCCCCCCACTGACACCAATGATGGGGCACTATTCCCCCCACTGACACCAATGATGGGGCACTATTCCTCCCACTGATACCAATGATGGGACACTATTCCCCCCACTGACACCAATGATGGGACACTATTCCTCCCACTGACACCAATGATGGGACACTATTCCCCCCACTGACACCAATGATGGGGCACTATTCCCCCCACTGACACCAATGATGGGGCACTATTCCTCCCACTGACACCAATGATGGGGCACTATTCCCCCCACTGACACCAATGATGGGGCATTATTCCTCCCAATGACACCAATGATGGGGCACTATTCCTCCCACTGACACCAATGATGGGGCACTATTCCTCCCACTGACACCAATGATGGGGCACTATTCCTCCCACTGACACCAATGATGGGGCACTATTCCTCCCACTGATACCAATGATGGGGCACTATTCCTCCCACTGACACCAATGATGGGGCACTATTCCTCCCACTGACACCAATGATGGGGCACTATTCCTTCCACTGACACCAATGATGGGGCACTATTCCTCCCACTGACACCAATGATGGGGCATTATTCCTCCCACTGACACCAATGATGGGGCACTATTCCTCCCACTGATACCAATGATGGGGCATTATTCCTCCCAATGACACCAATGATGGGGCATTATTCCTCCCAATGACACCAATGATGGGGCACTATTCCCCCCACTGACACCAATGATGGGGCACTATTCCTCGCACTGATGTCAGGATCTTTTCTACTCCCACTAACCACAGTGTGACCCCATAAAGTGTGAAGGACAGTAGACTGGCCCCTTGTTTAGAAGGTTTGGAGAGCCGTGGCCCCGGTTGTACCCTCAGTGATATGAGGACCCCATGGCCCCCGTTGTACACAGTCCCGTGGATATTTCTGCCTGTGGAAATCATTTGTCGGTCACGTCAATCTGCATTTGATGGGAAATATGCGCATTACGGCGATTTCCTGCAGCTAAGAACATAAATGACATTTCTGAGGGATGTGAAGTGAAGGAGCGACAGGACAATTAATATCCCGGAGACACGGAGGCCTCTGAGGAGCCGCCACCAGCCAATGGCCACGGAGAGCCGGGACTGACACGCAGCCTTGTATGAAGTTCAGGAATGTATGTGAGATTCTGGCATGACGTCTCCGGGCCGCACAGCCTCCGGATAGGAACACTAGGAGCTCACCTACAACGGGGGAGTCACCGGAGGGGGATACAACGGGGGAGTCACCGGAGGGGGGGGATACAACGGGGGAGTCACCGGAGGGGGGGGATACAACGGGGGAGTCACCAGAGGGAGAGGATACAACGGGGGAGTCACCGGAGGGGGGGATACAACGGGGGAGTCACCAGAGGGGGGGATACAACGGGGGAGTCACCGGAGGGAGGGGACACAATGGGGGAGTCACCGGAGGGAGGGGATACAACGGGGGAGTCACCGGAGGGGGGGATACAATGGGGGAGTCACCGGAGGGGGGGATACAATGGGGGAGTCACCGGAGGGGGGATACAACGGGGGAGTCACCGGAGAGAGGGGATACAACGGGGGAGTCACCGGAGAGAGGGGATACAACGGGGGAGTCACCGGAGAGAGGGGATACAACGGGGGAGTCACCGGAGAGAGGGGATACAACGGGGGAGTCACCGGAGAGAGGGGATACAACGGGGGAGTCACCGGAGGGGGGGGATACAACGGGAGAATCACTGGAGGGGGGATACAATGGGGGAGTCACTGGAGGGGGGGATACAATGGGGGAGTCACCGGAGGGGGGGGATACAACAGGGGAGTCATCGGAGGGGGGGGGATACAACGGGAGAATCACTGGAGGGGGGGATACAATGGGGGAGTCACTGGAGGGGGGGATACAACGGGGGAGTCATTGGAGGGGGGGGATACAACGGGGGAGTCACTGGAGGGGGGATACAACGGGCGAGTCACTGGAGGGGGGATACAACGGGGGAGTCACCGGAGGGGTTGATACAACGGGGGAGTCAACGGAGGGAGGGGATACAACGGGGGAGTCACTGGAGGGAGGGGGTACAACAGGGGGGTCACCGGAGGGGGGGATACAACAGGGAAGTCACCGGAGGGGGGGATACAATGGGGGAGTCACCAGAGGGAGGGGATACAACGGGGGAGGCACCGGAGGGGGGGATACAACGGGGGTCACCCGAGGGGGGGATAAACAGGGGTCACTGGAGGGGGGGATAAAACAGGGATCACCAGAGGGGGGGATACAATGGGGGTCACCGGAGGGGGAATACAACAATGGGGGTCACTGGAGGGAGGGATACAAAAGGGGTCACTGACAGGGAATACAACGGGGAGTCACTGGAGGGGGGATACAATGGGGGGTCACTGGAGGGGGGGATATAACAGGGGGTCACTGGAGGGGGGATACAACGGGGGGTCACTGGAGGGGGGGATACAACAGGGGTCACTGGAGGGGGGGATACAAAAGGGGTCACTGACAGGGAATACAACGGGGAGTCACTGGAGGGGGGATACAATGGGGGGTCACTGGAGGGGGGGATATAACAGGGGGTCACTGGAGGGGGGATACAACAGGGTCACCAGAGGGGGGTATACAACAATGGGGGCCACTGGAGGGGGGATACAACGGGGGGTCACTGGAGGGGGGATACAACGGGGGGTCACTGGAGGGGGGATACAATACTCTCCATAGTGACAAACATCCCCAATACAACGGGGGGGGTCACTGGAGGGGGGATATGACAACGGAATCTGGGGAAGGGGGGAAGATTATGTAGCTATCTGGGATGGGATTGTGTAGCTTTCTCTCTAACTGGGATGGAGGGGCATTATGTAGCTCTCTGTCTGGGATGGGGGGGGGGTTATGTAGCTCTCTGTCTGGGATGGGGGGGGATCATGTAGCTCTCTGTCTGGGATGGGGGAGATCATGTAGCTCTCTGTCTGGGATGGGGGGGATTATGTAGCTCTCTGTCTGGGATGGGGGGGGGATCATGTAGCTCTCTGTCTGGGATGGGGGGGGGATCATGTAGCTCTCTGTCTGGGATGGGGGGGGGATCATGTAGCTCCCTGTCTGGGATGAGGGGGGATCATGTAGCTCCCTGTCTGGGATGGGGGGGGATCATGTAGCTCCCTGTCTGGGATGGGGGGGGGGATCATGTAGCTCTCTATCTGGGATGGGGGGGGGGGGTTATGTAGCTCTCTGTCTGGGATGGGGGATCATGTAGCTCTCTGTCTGGGATGGGGGGGATCATGTAGCTCTCTGTCTGGGATGGGGGGGGTCATGTAGCTCTCTGTCTGGGATGGGGGGGGATCCTTTAGCTCTCTGTCTGGGATGGGGGGGGGTTTATGTAGCTCTCTGTCTGGGATGGGGGGGGGGTTATGTAGCTCTCTGTCTGGGATGGGGGGGTTATGTAGCTCTCTGTCTGGGATGGGGGGGGATCATGTAGCTCTCTGTCTGGGATGGGGGGGGATCATGTAGCTCTGTCTGGGATGGGGGGGGGGATCATGTAGCTCTCTGTCTGGGATGGGGGGGGGGGATCATGTAGCTCTCTGTCTGGGATGGGGGGGATCATGTAGCTCTCTGTCTGGGATGGGGGGGGATCATGTAGCTCTGTCTGGGATGGGGGGGGGATCATGTAGCTCTCTGTCTGGGATGGGGGGGGGGGGGATCATGTAGCTCTGTCTGGGATGGGGGGGGGGGATCATGTAGCTCTCTGTCTGGGATGGGGGGGGGGATCATGTAGCTCTGTCTGGGATGGGGGGGGATCATGTAGCTCTCTGTCTGGGATGGGGGGGGGGATCATGTAGCTCTCTGTCTGGGATGGGGGGGGGATCATGTAGCTCTCTGTCTGGGATGGGGGGGATCATGTAGCTCTGTCTGGGATGGGGGGGGGATCATGTAGCTCTCTGTCTGGGATGGGGGGGGGATCATGTAGCTCTGTCTGGGATGGGGGGGGGGATCATGTAGCTCTCTGTCTGGGATGGGGGGGGGATCATGTAGCTCTGTCTGGGATGGGGGGGGATCATGTAGCTCTGTCTGGGATGGGGGGGGGATCATGTAGCTCTCTGTCTGGGATGGGGGGGGGATCATGTAGCTCTCTGTCTGGGATGGGGGGGATCATGTAGCTCTCTGTCTGGGATGGGGGGGATCATGTAGCTCTCTGTCTGGGATGGGGGGGATCATGTAACTCTCTGTCTGGGATGGGGGGGGATCATGTAGCTCTCTGTCTGGGATGGGGGGGGATCATGTAGCTCTCTGTCTGGGATGGGGGGGGATCATGTAGCTCTGTCTGGGATGGGGGGGGATCATGTAGCTCTCTGTCTGGGATGGGGGGGGGGGATCATGTAGCTCTCTGTCTGGGATGGGGGGGATCATGTAGCTCTCTGTCTGGGATGGGGGGGGGATCATGTTGTGAGGGACACATGACTGCACTGGCAGAGGTTAGATACTACCAAGGATCTGGCTGCCGGTGTAGTTCCTGGCTCTCCCTGACATGCTGATCCAACGTCTTCAGGATCTCCGGAGTCTCTGGCTGCAGACAATTCCTCCTCCTGGTCAGTGGATGGGGATGTGGTGCAGCCACACACAGCCAGGCCAATGGCATTTTCAGATGTGGACAGCAGCGCCGGTCTTTGCAGTGTACAGGTTCCCTTTTGAAGTCCAGAGAAGGTGCCGGGCTCCTGGCTGTGGCGGAGTGTTTGTTCTGGACGGGCCCGGCGTGTGGGTGTGCGGATCACTGGAGATGAGGCCGGGGATAAGGACATTTCAGAAGAATTCCTGGCAGGACAGTTCTGTACCCGCGTCCTGCTGAACAGCACAGATGGGGGGTGCAGGGGCAGATGGGGGGTGCAGGGACAGATGGTGGGTGCGGGACAGATGGGGGGTGCGGGACAGATGGGGGGTGCGGGGTAGATGGTGGGTGTGGGGGGGGGAGATGGCGGGTGCGGGGCAGATGGCGGGTGCGGGACAGATGGGGGGTGCGGGACAGATGGTGGGTGCGGGACAGATGGGGGGTGCGGGACAGATGGGGGGTGCGGGGTAGATGGTGGGTGTGGGGGGGGGAGATGGCGGGTGCGGGGCAGATGGCGGGTGCGGGGTAGATGGTGGGTATAGGGGCAGATGGCGGGTATAGGGGCAGATGGTGGGTATAGGGGCAGATGGCGGGTGCGGGGCAGATGGCGGGTGCGGGGCAGATGGTGGGTGCGGGGCAGATGGTGGGTATAGGGGCAGATGGTGGGTGCAGGGGCAGATGGTGGGTATAGGGGCAGATGGTGGGTGCAGGGGCAGATGGTGGGTATAGGGGCAGATGGTGGGTATAGGGGCAGATGGTAGGTGCGGGGCAGATGGCGGGTGCGGGGCAGATGGCAGGTGCGGGGCATATGATGGGTGTGGGGCAGATGGTGGGTGCGGGGAAGACAGTGGGTATAGGGGCAGATGGCGGGTGCGGGGCAGATGGTAGGTGCGGGGCAGATGGTGGGTGCGGGGCAGATGGTGGGTGCGGGGCAGATGGTAGGTGCGGGGCAGATGGTAGGTGCGGGGCAGATGGTGGGTGCGGGGCAGATGGTAGGTGCGGGGCAGATGGTGGGTGCGGGGCAGATGGTGGGTGCGGGGCAGATGGTAGGTGCGGGGCAGATGGTGGGTGCGGGGCAGATGGTAGGTGCGGGGCAGATGGTGGGTGCGGGGCAGATGGTAGGTGCGGGGCAGATGGTGGCATCCCATATCACCAGCACCTTACCCTACAAGAAGACATGATAGGGACCTGGAGGGCCGGGGAAAGGACTATAGAGTCCAGTGGGGGGGGGCACTAGCCACAGAGTTACTGAGGGTGTCAGGCACTGGGGTATTAGATGACGACATCCACTACTTGGGGGGACCAGACACATGGAAACATTGTCAGGTATTGGAGCGTCCCTCAGATACCCCCCCAGATACCCCCCAGATACCCCCGGTGGACATTCGGAGATGGTGAAGGTGACATCAGACACGCCCAGAAATGTCAGAGGAAGACGATTATTTATAGTGGAGATAAAATGGTCACATGGTCCCTTTATACAAAAACCTCGTATCTCAGCTCCAAGTTCTGATTGTTGGGGACCACCTCTGACACCTCGTATCTCAGCTCCAAGTTCTGATTGTTGGGGACCACCTCTGACACCTCGTATCTCAGCTCCAAGTTCTGATTGTTGGGGGCCACCTCTGACACCTCGTATCTCAGCTCCAAGTTCTGATTGTTGGGGACCACCTCTGACACCTCGTATCTCAGCTCCAAGTTCTGATTGTTGGGGACCACCTCTGACACCTCGTATCTCAGCTCCAAGTTCTGATTGTTGGGGACCACCTCTGACACCTCGTATCTCAGCTCCAAGTTCTGATTGTTGGGGACCACCTCTGACACCTCGTATCTCAGCTCCAAGTTCTGATTGTTGGGGACCACCTCTGACACCTCGTATCTCAGCTCCAAGTTCTGATTGTTGGGGACCACCTCTGACACCTCGTATCTCAGCTCCAAGTTCTGATTGTTGGGGACCACCTCTGACACCTCGTATCTCAGCTCCAAGTTCTGATTGTTGGGGACCACCTCTGACACCTCGTATCTCAGCTCCAAGTTCTGATTGTTGGGGACCACCTCTGACACCTCGTATCTCAGCTCCAAGTTCTGATTGTTGGGGACCACCTCTGACACCTCGTATCTCAGCTCCAAGTTCTGATTGTTGGGGACCACCTCTGACACCTCGTATCTCAGCTCCAAGTTCTGATTGTTGGGGACCACCTCTGACACCTCGTATCTCAGCTCCAAGTTCTGATTGTTGGGGACCACCTCTGACACCTCGTATCTCAGCTCCAAGTTCTGATTGCTGGGGACCACCTCTGACACCTCGTATCTCAGCTCCAAGTTCTGATTGTTGGGGACCACCTCTGACACCTCGTATCTCAGCTCCAAGTTCTGATTGTTGGGGACCACCTCTGACACCTCGTATCTCAGCTCCAAGTTCTGATTGTTGGGGACCACCTCTGACATCTCGTATCTCAGCTCTAAGTTCTGATTGTTGGGGACCACCTCTGACACCTCGTATCTCAGCTCTAAGTTCTGATTGTTGGGGACCACCTCTGACACCTCGTATCTCAGCTCCAAGTGTCAACAATCAGAACTTGTGGTGGTCACCTCTGACAGCAGAAAAAGACATTTTTGGAGAGTCGCTGCCTCTTCTGACCCTCACAGTTTCCTGGCTCATTGATGACACCTCGTATCTCTGCTCTAGGTTGTGATTGGCTCATTGATGACACCTGGTATCTCTGCTCTAGGTTGTGATTGGCTCATTGATGACACCTCGTATCTCTGCTCTAGGTTCTGATTGGCTCATTGATGACACCTGGTATCTCTGCTCTAGGTTGTGATTGGCTCATTGATGACACCTGGTATCTCTGCTCTAGGTTCTGATTGGCTCATTGATGACACCTGGTATCTCTGCTCTAGGTTGTGATTGGCTCAGTGATGACACCTGGTATCTCTGCTCTAGGTTGTGATTGGCTCATTGATGACACCTCGTATCTCTGCTCTAGGTTGTGATTGGCTCATTGATGACACCTGGTATCTCTGGCTCTAGGTTGTGATTGGCTCATTGATGACACCTCGTATCTCTGCTCTAGGTTGTGATTGGCTCATTGATGACACCTGGTATCTCTGCTCTAGGTTGTGATTGGCTCATTGATGACACCTGGTATCTCTGCTCTAGGTTGTGATTGGCTCATTGATGACACCTCGTATCTCTGCTCTAGGTTGTGATTGGCTCATTGATGACACCTGGTATCTCTGCTCTAGGTTCTGATTGGCTCATTGATGACACCTGGTATCTCTGCTCTAGGTTGTGATTGGCTCATTGATGACACCTGGTATCTCTGCTCTAGGTTGTGATTGGCTCATTGATGACACCTGGTATCTCTGCTCTAGGTTGTGATTGGCTCATTGATGACACCTCGTATCTCTGCTCTAGGTTGTGATTGGCTCATTGATGACACCTCGTATCTCTGCTCTAGGTTGTGATTGGCTCATTGATGACACCTGGTATCTCTGCTCTAGGTTGTGATTGGATCATTGATGACACCTGGTATCTCTGCTCTAGGTTCTGATTGGCTCATTGATGACACCTGGTATCTCTGCTCTAGGTTCTGATTGGCTCATTGATGACACCTGGTATCTCTGCTCTAGGTTG
The DNA here is from genome assembly GCF_062004578.1 of Staurois parvus. Taxonomy (NCBI): domain Eukaryota; kingdom Metazoa; phylum Chordata; class Amphibia; order Anura; family Ranidae; genus Staurois; species Staurois parvus. The sequence continues at coordinate 977 of NW_028319737.1, read as the reverse complement.
TGATTGGCTCATTGATGACACCTGGTATCTCTGCTCTAGGTTGTGATTGGCTCATTGATGACACCTGGTATCTCTGCTCTAGGTTGTGATTGGCTCATTGATGACACCATGAATGTGGTGTCACAGAGTTGTGGATGGGTGAGTTGTGGGCGTGCTCTGTAGTGGCGTACCTGCGTGGATTTGGCGAGTTTCTCGGCGTACTCCGTCTCCATCCGCGACAACCTGCTGGCGGCCTGTATGGGGAGAGCAGAGACAGATGAGAGGAGCGGGAAGAGACACTTTGCAGCTGACCTCTGTGTTTGGCACCTCATCCGCATGCCGAAGTCACCGGGCGCTGCGCCAATTCCAACGCCGTTTATTGCAGCCAGGAAAGCGGAACGCGTCCCCTTTGATCTGCTTACAACTATTCATTACTTGAAAGGAGGAGGGGGGAGGGGGAGGAGGGGGGAGGGGGGGATCTGGGTCTGCTGCCAATTATTAGAGAAAACATAGAGCCGGCGCAGGAACACTGCAAGAGCCAGATGACTTCATCTACAGGCAGCACTTAAAGGGCCAGTCCACCGCACAGAGCGCTCCGCCTTGCTGCTCACAGAAGGGAACGACATGAAAACCTGCTCCTGACACTACTCTATAGGGTACCAATGCTGGGAGATACTTACCTGCCAGTGATGGACAACTACAAGTTCCAGCATGGACTAAAGCTGATCCCCGGGCACAGGTCACCACCACCAATCAATGCAGCCCCTTCACTCCCTGTATATCGGAGGGAGTAGCACAAACAGCCAATCACTGTGCTGACAGGAGGAGAGAGCAGAGTGACAGAGAGAGGAGCTCATCAGTCTGCTGCTTCTCTTTTCACTGTCCAATCACAGGCTGGGGGAGGGGCCAGCAATAAACTGCAGCAGTGTCTGAGCACAGACTGGAGTAACAATGCAGCCTAGCCAATCACCAGCGGGGATCCCTGCAATGGGCTGGGC
>NW_028319736.1:300000-422252 GCF_062004578.1 Staurois parvus | reverse complement strand
CATATCACGAGGCGAGGCTGACACCAGACTGACCCCATCACGAGGCGAGACTGACACCGGACTGACCCCATCACGAGGTGAGGCTGACACCAGACTGACACCATCATGATGTGAGGCTGACACCAGACTGACCCCATCACGAGGCGAGGCTGACACCAGACTGACACCATCACGAGGCGATGCTGACACCAGACTGACACCATCATGATGTGAGGCTGACACCAGACTGACCCCATCACGAGGTGAGGCTGACACCAGACTGACCCCATCACGAGGCGAGGCTGACACCAGACTGACCCCATCATGAGGCGAGGCTGACACCAGACTGACACCATCATGATGTGAGGCTGACACCAGACTGACCCCATCGCGAGGCGAGGCTGACACCAGAGTGACCCCATCACGATGCGAGACTGACACCAGACTGACCCCATCACGAGGCGAGACTGACACCAGACTGACCCCATCATGATGCGAAACTGACACCAGACTGACACCGTCACGAGGCGAGACTGACACCAGACTGACCCCCTCACGAGGCGAGGCTGACACCAGACTGACCCCATTACGAGGCGAGGCTGACACCATACTGACCCCATCATGATGTGAGGCTGACACCAGACTGACCCCATCACGAGTCGAGGCTGACACCTGACTGACCCCATCACGAGGTGAGGCTGACACCAGACTGACACCATCACGAGGCGAAGCTGACACCAGACTGACACCATCACGAGGCGATGCTGACACCAGACTGCCCCCATCACTAGGCGAGGCTGACACCAGACTGACCCCTTCATGATGTGAGGCTGACACCAGACTGACCCCATCACGAGGCGAGGCTATCACCAGACTGACCCCATCACGAGGCGAGGCTGACACCAGACTGACACCATCACGAGGCGAGGCTGACACCAGACTGACCCCATCACGAGTCAAGGCTGACACCAGACTGACCCCATCACGAGGCGAGGCTGACACCAGACTGACCCCATCACGAGGCAAGACTGACACCAGACTGACCCCATCATGATGTGAGGCTGACACTAGACTGACACCATCACTAGGCGAGACTGACACCAGACTGACCCCATCACGAGGCGAGGCTGACACCAGACTGACACAATCATGATGTGAGGCTGACACCAGACTGACCCCATCACGAGGCGAGGCTGACACCAGACTGACCCTATCACTAGGCGAGGCTGACACCAGACTGACCCCATCACGAGTCGAGGCTGACACCAGACTGACTCCATCATGATGTGAGGCTGACACCAGACTGACCCCATCACGAGGTGAGGCTGTCACCAGACTGACACCATCACGAGGCGAGGCTGACACTAGACTGACACCATCATGATGTGAGACTGACACAAGACTGACCCCATCACGAGGCGAGGCTGACACCAGACTGACCCCATCATGAGGAGAGGCTGACACCAGACTGACACGATCACGAGGCGAGGCTGACACCAGACTGACACCATCACGAGGCAAGGCTGACGCCAAACTGACCCCATCGCGAGGAGAGGCTGACACCAGACTGACACCATCACGTGGTGAGGCTGACACCAGACTGACCCATTTACGAGGCGAGGCTGACACCAGCCTGACACCATCAGGATGTGAGGCTGACACCAGACTGACCCCATCACGTGGTGAGGCTGACACCAGACTGACCCCATCACGAGGCGAGGCTGACACCAGACTGACCCCATCACGAGTCGAGGCTGACACCAGACTGACACCATCACGAGGCGAGGCTGACACCAGACTGACACCATCATGATGTGAGGCTGACACCAGACTGACCTCATCACGAGGCGAGGCTGACACCAGACTGACACCATCACGAGGCGAGGCTGACACCAGACTCTCACCATCATGATGTGAGGCTGACACCAGACTGACACCATCATGATGTGAGGCTGACACCAGACTGACCCCGTCACGGGGCGAGGCTGACACCAGACTGACCCCATCACGAGGCGAGGCTGACACCAGACTGACCCCATCACAAGGCGAGACTGACACCGGAATGACCCAATCATGGGGCGAGGCTGACACCAGACTGACCCCATCACGATGTGAGGCTGACACCAGACTGACCCCATCACGAGGCAAGGCTGACACCAGACTGACCCCATCACGAGGCGATGCTGAAATCAGACTGACCCCATCACGAGACAAGGCTGACACCAGACTGACCCCATCACGAGGCGAGGCTGACACCAGACTGACCCCATCACGAGACGAGGCTGACACCAGACTGACCCCATCACGAGGCGATGCTGACATCAGACTGACCCCATCACGAGGCGAGTCTGACACCAGACTGACCCCATCAGGAGGCGAGACTGACACCAGACTGACACCATCACGAGGCGAGGCTGACACCAGACTGACCCCATCACAAGGCGAGGCTGACACCAGACTGACACCATCACGAGGCGAGACTGACACCAGACTGACACCATCACGATGTGAGGCTGACACCAGACTGACCTCATCACGAGGCGAGGCTGACAACAGACTGACCCCATCACGAGGCGAGGCTGAAACCAGACTGACCCAATCACGAGACAAGGCTGACACCAGACTGACCCCATCACGAGGCGAGGCTGACACCAGACTGACCCCATCACGAGGCGAGGTTGACACCAGACTGACACCATCATGATGTGAGGCTGACACCAGACTGACCTCATCACGAGGCGAGGCTGACACCAGACTGACCCCATCACGAGGCGAGGCTGACACCAGAATGACCCCATCACGAGGCGAGGCTGACACCTGACTGACACCATCATGATGTGAGGCTGACACCAGACTGACCCCATCAGGAGGCGAGGCTGACACCAGACTGACCCCATCACGAGGCGAGGCTGACACCAGACTGACCCCATCACGAGGCGTGGCTGACACCAGACTGACCCCATCATGAGGCGAGGCTGACACCAAACTGACCCCATCACGAGGCGAGGCTGACACCAGACTGACCCCATCACTAGGCAAGGCTGACACCAGACTGACCCCATCACGAGGCGAGGCTGACACCAGACTGACCCCATCACGAGGCGAGGCTGACACCAGACTAACCCCATCACGAGGCGTGGCTGACACCACACTGACCCCATCACGAGGCGAGGCTGACACCTGACTGACACCATCATGATGTGAGGCTGACACCAGACTGACCCCATCACGAGGCGAGGCTGACACCAGACTGACCCCATCACGAGGCGAGGCTGACACCAGACTTACCCCATCACGAGGCGAGGCTGACACCAGACTGACCCCATCACGAGGCGAGGCTGACACCAGACTGACACCATCACGAGGCGAGACTGACACCAGACTGACCCCATCATGATGTGAGGCTGACACCAGACTGACACCATCACTAGGCGAGGCTTACACCAGACTGACCCCATCACGGGGCGAGGCTGACTCCAGACTGACAGCATCACGAGGCGAGGCTGACACCAGACTGACACCATCACGAGGCGAGACTGACACCAGACTGACCCCATCATGATGTGAGGCTGACACCAAACTGACACCATCACGAGGCGAGGCTGACACCAGACTGACCCCATCACGAGGCGAGGCTGACACCAGACTGACCCCATCACGAGGCGAGGCTGACACCAGACTGACCCCGTCACGAGGCGAGGCTGACACCAGACTGACACCATCACGAGGCGAGACTGACACCAGACTGACCCCATCATGATGTGAGGCTGACACCAGACTGACCCCATCACTAGGCGAGGCTTACACCAGACTGACCCCATCACGGGGCGAGGCTGACTCCAGACTGACAGCATCACGAGGCGAGGCTGACACCAGACTGACACCATCACGGGGCGAGGCTGACACCAGACTGACCCCATCACGAGGCAAGGCTGACACCAGACTGACCCAATCACTAGGCGAGACTGACACCAGACTGACCCCATCACGAGGCGAGGCTGACACCAAACTTACCCCATCAGGAGGCGAGGCTGACACCAGACTGACCCCATCACGAGGCGAGGCTGACACCAGACTGACCCCATCACGAGGCGAGGCTGATACCAAATTGACCCCATCACGAGGCGAGGCTGACATCAGACTGACACCATCACGAGGCGAGGCTGACACCAGACTGATACCATCATGATGTGAGACTGACACCAGACTGACCCCATCACGAGGCGAGGCTGACACCAGACTGACCCCATCACGGGGCTAAGGCTGACACCAGATTGACCCCATCATGAGGCGAGGCTGACACCAGACTGACACCATCATGATGTGAGGCTGACACCAGACTGACCCTATCACTAGGCGAGGCTGACACCAGACTGACCCCATCACGAGACGAGACTGACACCAGACTGACCCCATCACGAGGCGAGGCTGACTCCAGACTGACACCATCATGATGTGAGGCTTACACCAGACTGACCCCATCACTAGGCGAGGCTGACACCAGACTGACCCCATCACTAGGCGAGGCTGACACCAGACTGACCCCATCATGATGTGAGGCTGACACCAGACTGACCACATCACGAGGCGAGGCTGAAACCAGACTGACCCTATCACTAGGCGAGGCTGACACCAGACTGACCCCATCACGAGGCGAGGCTGACACCAGACTGACCCCATCACGAGGCGAGGCTGACACCAGACTGACACCATCACGATGTGAGGCTGAAACCAGACTGACCCCATCACGAGGCGAGGCTGACACCAGACTGACCCCATCACGAGGCGAGGCTGACACCTGACTGACACCATCATGATGTGAGGCTGACACCAGACTGACCCCATCACGAGGCGAGGCTGACACCAGACTGACACCATCATGATGTGAGGCTGACACCAGACTGACCTCATCACGAGGCGAGGCTGACACCAGACTGACACCATCACAAGGCGAGGCTGACACCAGACTGACCCCATCACGAGGCGAGGCTGACACCAGACTGACCCCATCACGAGGCGAGGCTGACACCAGACTGACCTTATCACGAGGCGAGACTGACACCAGACTGACCCCATCACGGGGCTAAGGCTGACACCAGATTGACCCCATCATGAGGCGAGGCTGACACCAGACTGACACCATCATGATGTGAGGCTGACACCAGACTGACCCCATCACTAGGCGAGGCTGACACCAGACTGACACCATCACGATGTGAGGCTGACACCAGACTGACCCCATCACGAGGCAAGGCTGACACCAGACTGACCCCATCACGAGGCGATGCTGAAATCAGACTGACCCCATCACGAGACAAGGCTGAAACCAGACTGACCGCATCACGAGGCGAGGCTGACACCAGACTGACCCCATCACGAGGCGAGGCTGACACCAGACTGACACCATCACGATGTGAGGCTGACACCAGACTGACCCCATCACGAGGCGAGGCTGACACCAGACTGACCCCATCACGAGGCGAGGCTGACACCAGACTGACCCCATCACGAGGCGAGGCTGACATCAGACTGACACCATCACGAGGCGAGTCTGACACCAGACTGACCCCATCACGATGTGAGGCTGACACCAGACTGACCCCATCACGAGGCGAGGCTGACACCAGACTGACCCCATCACGAGGCGAGGCTGACACCAGACTGACCCCATCACGAGGCGAGGCTGACATCAGACTGACACCATCACGAGGCGAGTCTGACACCAGACTGACCCCATCAGGAGGCGAGGCTGACACCATACTGACACCATCACGATGTGAGGCTGACACCAGACTGACCCCATCACGAGGCGAGGCTGACACCAGACTGACCCCATCACGAGGCGAGGCTGACACCTGACTGACACCATCATGATGTGAGGCTAACACCAGACTGACCCCATCACGGGGCGAGGCTGACACCAGACTGACCCCATCACGAGGCAAGACTGACACCAGACTGACCCCATCACGGGGCGAGGCTGACACCAGACTGACCCCATCACGAGGCGAGGCTGACACCAGACTGACCCAATCACGAGACGAGGCTGACACCAGACTGACACCATCACTAGGCGAGGCTTACACCAGACTGACCCCATCACGGGGCGAGGCTGACTCCAGACTGACAGCATCACGAGGCGAGGCTGACACCAGACTGACACCATCACGAGGCGAGACTGACACCAGACTGACCCCATCAGGATGTGAGGCTGACACCAAACTGACACCATCACGAGGCGAGGCTGACACCAGACTGACCCCATCACGAGGCGAGGCTGACACCAGACTGACCCCATCACGAGGCGAGGCTGACACCAGACTGACCCCGTCACGAGGCGAGGCTGACACCAGACTGACACCATCACGAGGCGAGACTGACACCAGACTGACCCCATCATGATGTGAGGCTGACACCAGACTGACCCCATCACTAGGCGAGGCTTACACCAGACTGACCCCATCACGGGGCGAGGCTGACTCCAGACTGACAGCATCACGAGGCGAGGCTGCCACCAGACTGACACCATCACGGGGCGAGGCTGACACCAGACTGACCCCATCACGAGGCAAGGCTGACACCAGACTGACCCAATCACTAGGCGAGACTGACACCAGACTGACCCCATCACGAGGCGAGGCTGACACCAAACTTACCCCATCACGAGGCGAGGCTGACACCAGACTGACCCCATCACGAGGCGAGGCTGACACCAGACTGACCCCATCACGAGGCGAGGCTGATACCAAATTGACCCCATCACGAGGCGAGGCTGACATCAGACTGACACCATCACGAGGCGAGGCTGACACCAGACTGATACCATCATGATGTGAGACTGACACCAGACTGACCCCATCACGAGGCGAGGCTGACACCAGACTGACCCCATCACGGGGCTAAGGCTGACACCAGATTGACCCCATCATGAGGCGAGGCTGACACCAGACTGACACCATCATGATGTGAGGCTGACACCAGACTGACCCTATCACTAGGCGAGGCTGACACCAGACTGACCCCATCACGAGACGAGACTGACACCAGACTGACCCCATCACGAGGCGAGGCTGACTCCAGACTGACACCATCATGATGTGAGGCTTACACCAGACTGACCCCATCACTAGGCGAGGCTGACACCAGACTGACCCCATCACTAGGCGAGGCTGACACCAGACTGACCCCATCATGATGTGAGGCTGACACCAGACTGACCACATCACGAGGCGAGGCTGAAACCAGACTGACCCTATCACTAGGCGAGGCTGACACCAGACTGACCCCATCACGAGGCGAGGCTGACACCAGACTGACCCCATCACGAGGCGAGGCTGACACCAGACTGACACCATCACGATGTGAGGCTGAAACCAGACTGACCCCATCACGAGGCGAGGCTGACACCAGACTGACCCCATCACGAGGCGAGGCTGACACCTGACTGACACCATCATGATGTGAGGCTGACACCAGACTGACCCCATCACGAGGCGAGGCTGACACCAGACTGACACCATCATGATGTGAGGCTGACACCAGACTGACCTCATCACGAGGCGAGGCTGACACCAGACTGACACCATCACAAGGCGAGGCTGACACCAAACTGACCCCATCACGAGGCGAGGCTGACACCAGACTGACCCCATCACGAGGCGAGGCTGACACCAGACTGACCTTATCACGAGGCGAGACTGACACCAGACTGACCCCATCACGGGGCTAAGGCTGACACCAGATTGACCCCATCATGAGGCGAGGCTGACACCAGACTGACACCATCATGATGTGAGGCTGACACCAGACTGACCCCATCACTAGGCGAGGCTGACACCAGACTGACACCATCACGATGTGAGGCTGACACCAGACTGACCCCATCACGAGGCAAGGCTGACACCAGACTGACCCCATCACGAGGCGATGCTGAAATCAGACTGACCCCATCACGAGACAAGGCTGAAACCAGACTGACCGCATCACGAGGCGAGGCTGACACCAGACTGACCCCATCACGAGGCGAGGCTGACACCAGACTGACACCATCACGATGTGAGGCTGACACCAGACTGACCCCATCACGAGGCGAGGCTGACACCAGACTGACCCCATCACGAGGCGAGGCTGACACCAGACTGACCCCATCACGAGGCGAGGCTGACATCAGACTGACACCATCACGAGGCGAGTCTGACACCAGACTGACCCCATCACGATGTGAGGCTGACACCAGACTGACCCCATCACGAGGCGAGGCTGACACCAGACTGACCCCATCACGAGGCGAGGCTGACACCAGACTGACCCCATCACGAGGCGAGGCTGACATCAGACTGACACCATCACGAGGCGAGTCTGACACCAGACTGACCCCATCAGGAGGCGAGGCTGACACCATACTGACACCATCACGATGTGAGGCTGACACCAGACTGACCCCATCACGAGGCGAGGCTGACACCAGACTGACCCCATCACGAGGCGAGGCTGACACCTGACTGACACCATCATGATGTGAGGCTAACACCAGACTGACCCCATCACGAGGCAAGACTGACACCAGACTGACCCCATCACGGGGCGAGGCTGACACCAGACTGACCCCATCACGAGGCGAGGCTGACACCAGACTGACCCAATCACGAGACGAGGCTGACACCAGACTGAACCCATCACGAGGCGAGGCTGACACCAGACTGACAGCATCACGAGGCGAGGCTGACACCAGACTGACCTCATCACGAGGCGAGGCTGACACCAGACTGACACCATCACGAGGCGAGGCTAACACCAGACTGACCCCATCACGAGGCGAGGCTGACACCAGACTCACACCATCACGAGGCGAGGCTGTCACCAGACTGAAACCATCACGAGGCGAGGCTGACACCAGACTGACCCCATCACGAGTAGAGGCTTACACCAGACTGACACCATCACGAGGCGAGGCTGACACCAGACTGACACCATCACGATGTGAGGCTGACACCAGACTGACCCCATCACGAGGCGAGGCTGACACCAGACTGACCCCATCACGAGGCGAGGCTGACACCAGACTGACCCCATCACGAGGCGAGGCTGACACCAGACTGACCCCATCACGAGGCGAGGCTGACACCAGACTGACACCATCACGATGTGAGGCTGAAACCAGACTGACCCCATCACGAGGCGAGGCTGACACCAGACTGACCCCATCACGAGGCGAGGCTGACACCTGACTGACACCATCATGATGTGAGGCTGACACCAGACTGACCCCATCACGAGGCGAGGCTGACACCAGACTGACACCATCATGATGTGAGGCTGACACCAGACTGACCTCATCACGAGGCGAGGCTGACACCAGACTGACACCATCACAAGGCGAGGCTGACACCAGACTGACCCCATCACGAGGCGAGGCTGACACCAGACTGACCCCATCACGAGGCGAGGCTGACACCAGACTGACCCCATCACGAGGCGAGACTAACACCAGACTGACCCCATCACGGGGCTAAGGCTGACACCAGATTGACCCCATCATGAGGCGAGGCTGACACCAGACTGACACCATCATGATGTGAGGCTGACACCAGACTGACCCCATCACTAGGCGAGGCTGACACCAGACTGACACCATCACGATGTGAGGCTGACACCAGACTGACCCCATCACGAGGCGATGCTGACACCAGACTGACCCCATCACGAGGCGAGGCTGAAACCAGATTGACCCCATCACGAGACAAGGCTGACACCAGACTGACCCCATCACGAGGCGAGGCTGACACCAGACTGACCCCATCACGAGGCGAGGCTGACACCAGACTGACACCATCACGATGTGAGGCTGACACCAGACTGACCCCATCACGAGGCGAGGCTGACACCAGACTGACCCCATCACGAGGCAAGGCTGACACCAGACTGACCCCATCACGAGGCGAGGCTGACATCAGACTGACCCCATCACGAGGCGAGTCTGACACCAGACTGACCCCATCAGGAGGAGAGACTGACACCAGACTGACACCATCACGAGGCGAGGCTGACACCAGACTGACACCATCACAAGGCGAGGCTGACACCAGACTGACACCATCACGAGGCGAGACTGACACCAGACTGACACCATCACGATGTGAGGCTGACACCAGACTGACCTCATCACGAGGCGAGGCTGACACCAGACTGAACCCATCACGAGGCGAGGCTGAAACCAGACTGACCCAATCACGAGACAAGGCTGACACCAGACTGACCCCATCACGAAGCGAGGCTGACACCAGACTGACCCCATCACGAGGCGAGGCTGACACCAGACTGACCCCATCACGAGGCGAGGCTGACATCAGACTGACCCCATCACGAGGCGAGTCTGACACCAGACTGACCCCATCAGGAGGCGAGACTGACACCAGACTGACACCATCACGAGGCGAGGCTGACACCAGACTGACCCCATCACGAGGCGAGGCTGACACCAGACTGACACCATCACAAGGCGAGGCTGACACCAGACTGACACCATCAAGAGGCGAGACTGATACCCGACTGACCCCATCACGAGGCGAGGCTGACACCAGACTGACACCATCACGATGTGAGGCTGACACCAGACTGACCCCATCACGAGGCGAGGCTGACACCAGACTGACACCATCACGAGGCGAGGCTGACACCAGACTGACCCCATCACGAGGCGAGGCTGACACCAGACTGACACCATCATGATGTGAGGCTGACACCAGACTGACCCCATCACGAGGCGAGGCTGAAACACAGACTGACCCCATCACGAGGCGAGGCTGACACCAGAATGACCCCATCACGAGGCGAGGCTGACACCAGACTGACCCCATCACGAGGCGAGGCTGACACCAGACTGACCCCATCACGAGGCGAGGCTGACACCAGACTGACCCCATCACGAGGCGAGGCTGATACCAAATTGACCCCATCACGAGGATAGGCTGACATCAGACTGACACCATCACGAGGCGAGGCTGACACCAGACTGACACCATCATGATGTGAGACTGACACCAGACTGACCCCATCACGAGGCGAGGCTGACACCAGACTGACCCCATCACGAGGCGAGGCTGACACCAGACTGACCCCATCACGAGGCGAGGCTGATACCAAATTGACCCCATCACGAGGATAGGCTGACATCAGACTGACACCATCACGAGGCGAGGCTGACACCAGACTGACACCATCATGATGTGAGGCTGACACCAGACTGACCCCATCACGAGGCGAGGCTGACACCAGACTGACACCATCACGAGGCGAGGCTGACACCAGACTGACCCCATCACGAGGCGAGGCTGACACCAGACTGACACCATCATGATGTGAGGCTGACACCAGACTGACCCCATCACGAGGCGAGGCTGAAACACAGACTGACCCCATCACGAGGCGAGGCTGACACCAGAATGACCCCATCACGAGGCGAGGCTGACACCAGACTGACCCCATCACGAGGCGAGGCTGACACCAGACTGACCCCATCACGAGGCGAGGCTGACACCAGACTGACCCCATCACGAGGCGAGGCTGATACCAAATTGACCCCATCACGAGGATAGGCTGACATCAGACTGACACCATCACGAGGCGAGGCTGACACCAGACTGACACCATCATGATGTGAGACTGACACCAGACTGACCCCATCACGAGGCGAGGCTGACACCAGACTGACACCATCATGATGTGAGGCTGACACCAGACTGACCTCATCACGAGGCGAGCCTGACTCCAGACTGACACCATCGTGATGTGAGGCTGACACCAGACTGACCCCATCACGAGGCGAGGCTGACACCAGACTGACCCCATCACGAGGCGAGGCTGACACCAGACTGACCCCATCACGAGGTGAGGCTGACACCAGACTGACCCCATCACGAGGCGAGGCTGACACCAGACTGACACCATCACGAGGCGAGACTGACACCGGACTGACCCAATCACGAGGCGAGGCTGACACCAGACTGACACCATCACGAGGCGAGGCTGACACCAGACTGACCCCATCACGAGGCGAGGCTGACACCAGACTGACCCCATCACGAGGCGTGGCTGACACCAGACTGACCCCATCATGATGTGAGGCTGACACCAGACTGACGCCATCACGAGTCGAGATTGACACCAGACTGACCCCATCACGAGGCGAGGCTGACACCAGACTGACACCATCATGATGTGAGGCTGACACCAGACTGACCCCATCACGAGGCGAGGCTGACACCAGACTGACCCCATCACGAGGCGTGGCTGACACCAGACTGACCCCATTACGAGGCGAGGCTGACACCAGACTGACACCATCACGAGGCGAGACTGACACCAGACTGACCCCATCTCGAGGCGAGGCTGTCACCAGACTGACCCCATCACGAGGCGAGGCTGACACCAGACTGACACCATCATGATGTGAGGCTGACACCAGACTGACCCCATCACGATGTGAGGCTGACACCAGACTAACACCATCACGAGGCGAGACTGACACCAGACTGACACCATCAAGAGGCGAGACTGACACCAGACTGACACCATCACGAGGCGAGGCTGACACCAGACTGACCCCATCACGAGGCGAGGCTGACACCAGACTGACAATATCACGAGGTGAGGCTGACACCAGACTGACCCCATCACGAGGCGAGGCTGACACCAGACTGACCCCATCATGATGTGAGGCTGACACCAGGCTGACCTCATCACGAGGCGAGGCTGATACAAGACTGACACCATCACGAGTCGAGGCTGACACCAGACTGACACCATCATGATGTGAGGCTGACACCAGACTAACCCCATCACGAGGCGTGGCTGACACCACACTGACCCCATCACGATGTGAGGCTGACACCTGACTGACACCATCATGATGTGAGGCTGACACCAGACTGACCTCATCACGAGGCGAGGCTGGCACCAGACTGACACCATCACGAGGCGAGGTTGATACCAGACTGACACCATCATGATGTGAGGCTGACACCAGACTGACCCCATCACGAGGCGAGGCTGACACCAGACTAACCCCATCACGAGGCGTGGCTGACACCACACTGACCCCATCACGAGGCGAGGCTGACACCTGACTGACACCATCATGATGTGAGGCTGACACCAGACTGACCTCATCACGAGGCGAGGCTGACACCAGACTGACACCATCACGAGGCGAGGTTGACACCAGACTGACACCATCATGATGTGAGGCTGACACCAGACTGACACCATCATGATGTGAGACTGACACCAGTCTGACCCCATCACGAGGCGAGGCTGACACCAGACTGACACCATCATGATGTGAGGCTGACACCAGACTGACCTCATCACGAGGCGAGCCTGACTCCAGACTGACACCATCATGATGTGAGGCTGACACCAGACTGACCCCATCACGAGGCGAGGCTGACACCAGACTGACCCCATCACGAGGCGAGGCTGACACCAGACTGACCCCATCACGAGGCGAGGCTGACACCAGACTGACCCCATCACGAGGCGTGGCTGACACCAGACTGACCCCATCATGATGTGAGGTTGACACCAGACTGACCCCATCACGAGGCGAGGCTGACACCAGACTGACCCCATCACGAGGCGTGGCTGACACCAGACTGACCCCATCATGATGTGAGGTTGACACCAGACTGACCCCATCACGAGTCGAGACTGACACCAGACTGACCCCATCACGAGGCGAGGCTGACACCAGACTGACACCATCATGATGTGAGGCTGACACCAGACTGACACCATCACGAGGCGAGGCTGAAACCCGACTGACCCCATCACGACGCGAGGCTGACACCAGACTGACACCATCATGATGTGAGGCTGACACCAGACTGACCCCATCACGAGGTGAGGCTGACACCAGACTGACACCATCATGATGTGAGGCTGACACCAGACTGACCCCATCACGAGGTGAGGCTGACACCAGACTGACACCATCATGATGTGAGGCTGACACCAGACTGACCCCATCACGAGGCGAGGCTGACACCAGACTGACCCTATCACTAGGCGAGGCTGACACCAGACTGACACCATCACGAGGCGAGGCTGACACCAGACTGACACCATCATGATGTGAGGCTGAAACCAGACTGACCCCATCACGAGTCGAGACTGACACCAGACTGACCCCATCACGAGGTGAGGCTGACACCAGACTGACACCATCATGATGTGAGGCTGACACCAGACTGACCCCATCACGAGGCGAGGCTGACACCAGACTGACCCTATCACTAGGCGAGGCTGACACCAGACTGACACCATCACGAGGCGAGGCTGATACCCGACTGACCCCATCACGAGGCGAGGCTGACACCAGACTGACACCATCACGATGTGAGGCTGACACCAGACTGACCCCATCACGAGGCGAGGCTGACACCAGACTGACACCATCACGAGGCGAGGCTGACACCAGACTGACCCCATCACGAGGCGAGGCTGACACCAGACTGACACCATCATGATGTGAGGCTGACACCAGACTGACCCCATCACGAGGCGAGGCTGAAACACAGACTGACCCCATCACGAGGCGAGGCTGACACCAGAATGACCCCATCACGAGGTGAGGCTGACACCAGACTGACCCCATCACGAGGCGAGGCTGACACCAGACTGACCCCATCACGAGGCGAGGCTGACACCAGACTGACCCCATCACGAGGCGAGGCTGATACCAAATTGACCCCATCACGAGGCGAGGCTGACATCAGACTGACACCATCACGAGGCGAGGCTGACACCAGACTGACACCATCATGATGTGAGACTGACACCAGACTGACCCCATCACGAGGCGAGGCTGACACCAGACTGACACCATCATGATGTGAGGCTGACACCAGACTGACCTCATCACGAGGCGAGCCTGACTCCAGACTGACACCATCATGATGTGAGGCTGACACCAGACTGACACCATCACGAGGCGAGACTGACACCGGACTGACCCAATCACGAGGCGAGGCTGACACCAGACTGACACCATCACGAGGCGAGGCTGACACCAGACTGACCCCATCACGAGGCGAGGCTGACACCAGACTGACCCCATCACGAGGCGTGGCTGACACCAGACTGACCCCATCATGATGTGAGGCTGACACCAGACTGACCCCATCACGAGTCGAGACTGACACCAGACTGACCCCATCACGAGGCGAGACTGACACCAGACTGACCCCATCACGAGGCGAGGCTGACACCAGACTGACACCATCATGATGTGAGGCTGACACCAGACTGACCCCATCACGAGGCGAGGCTGACACCAGACTGACCCTATCACTAGGCGAGGCTGACACCAGACTGACACCATCACGAGGCGAGGCTGAAACCCGACTGACCCCATCACGACGCGAGGCTGACACCAGACTGACACCATCATGATGTGAGGCTGACACCAGACTGACCCCATCACGAGGCGAGGCTGACACCAGACTGACCCCATCACTAGGCGAGGCTGACACCAGACTGACACCATCACGAGGCAAGGCTGACACCAGACTGACACCATCACGAGGCGAGGCTGACACCAGACTGACACCATCAAGATGTGAGGCTGACACCAGACTGACCCCATGAAGAGGCGAGGCTGACACCAGACTGACCCCATCACGAGGCGAGGCTGACACCAGACTGACCCCATCACGAGGCGAGGCTGACACCAGACTGACACCATCATGATGTGAGGCTGACACCAGACTGACCCCATCACGATGTGAGGCTGACACCAGACTGACCCCATCACGATGTGAGGCTGACACCAGACTGACACCATCACGAGGCGAGACTGACACCAGACTGACACCATCACGAGGCGAGACTGACACCAGACTGAACCCATCACGAGGCGAGGTTGACACCAGACTGACCCCATCACGAGGCGAGGCTGACACCAGACTGACCCTATCACGAGGCGAGACTGACACCAGACTGACCCCATCAAGGGGCGAGGCTGACACCAGACTGACCCCATCACTAGGCGAGGCTGACACCAGACTGACACCATCACGATGTGAGGCTGACACCAGACTGACCCCATCACGAGGCGAGGCTGACACCAGACTGACCCCATCACGAGTCGAGGCTGAAACTAGACAGACCCCATCACGAGGCAAGGCTGACACCAGACTGACCCCATCACGAGGCGAGGCTGATACCAGACTGACCCCATCACGAGGCGAGGCTGACACCAGACTGACACCATCACGATGTGAGGCTGACACCAGACTGACCCCATCACGAGGCGAGGCTGACACCTGACTGACACCATCACGAGGCGAGGCTGACACCTGACTGACACCATCATGATGTGAGGCTAACACCAGACTGACCCCATCACGGGGCGAGGCTGACACCAGACTGACCCCATCACGAGGCAAGACTGACACCAGACTGACCCCATCACGGGGCGAGGCTGACACCAGACTGACCCCATCACGAGGCGAGGCTGACACCAGACTGACCCAATCACGAGACGAGGCTGACACCAGACTGAACCCATCACGAGGCGAGGCTGACACCAGACTGACAGCATCACGAGGCGAGGCTGACACCAGACTGACCTCATCACGAGGCGAGGCTGACACCAGACTGACACCATCACGAGGCGAGGCTAACACCAGACTGACCCCATCACGAGGCGAGGCTGACACCAGACTCACACCATCACGAGGCGAGGCTGTCACCAGACTGAAACCATCACGAGGCGAGGCTGACACCAGACTGACCCCATCACGAGTAGAGGCTTACACCAGACTGACACCATCACGAGGCGAGGCTGACACCAGACTGACACCATCACGATGTGAGGCTGACACCAGACTGACCCCATCACGAGGCGAGGCTGACACCAGACTGACCCCATCATGAGGCGAGGCTGACACCAGACTGACCCCATCACGAGGCGAGGCTGACACCAGACTGACCCCATCACGAGGCGAGGCTGACACCAGACTGACACCATCACGATGTGAGGCTGAAACCAGACTGACCCCATCACGAGGCGAGGCTGACACCAGACTGACCCCATCACGAGGCGAGGCTGACACCTGACTGACACCATCATGATGTGAGGCTGACACCAGACTGACCCCATCACGAGGCGAGGCTGACACCAGACTGACACCATCATGATGTGAGGCTGACACCAGACTGACCTCATCACGAGGCGAGGCTGACACCAGACTGACCCCATCACGAGGCGAGGCTGACACCAGACTGACCCCATCACGAGGCGAGGCTGACACCAGACTGACCCCATCACGAGGCGAGACTAACACCAGACTGACCCCATCACGGGGCTAAGGCTGACACCAGATTGACCCCATCATGAGGCGAGGCTGACACCAGACTGACACCATCATGATGTGAGGCTGACACCAGACTGACCCCATCACTAGGCGAGGCTGACACCAGACTGACACCATCACGATGTGAGGCTGACACCAGACTGACCCCATCACGAGGCGATGCTGACACCAGACTGACCCCATCACGAGGCGAGGCTGAAACCAGATTGACCCCATCAGGAGACAAGGCTGACACCAGACTGACCCCATCACGAGGCGAGGCTGACACCAGACTGACCCCATCACGAGGCAAGGCTGACACCAGACTGACACCATCACGATGTGAGGCTGACACCAGACTGACCCCATCACGAGGCGAGGCTGACACCAGACTGACCCCATCACGAGGCAAGGCTGACACCAGACTGACCCCATCACGAGGCGAGGCTGACATCAGACTGACCCCATCACGAGGCGAGTCTGACACCAGACTGACCCCATCAGGAGGAGAGACTGACACCAGACTGACACCATCACGAGGCGAGGCTGACACCAGAGTGACCCCATCACGAGGCGAGGCTGACACCAGACTGACACCATCACAAGGCGAGGCTGACACCAGACTGACACCATCACGAGGCGAGACTGACACCAGACTGACACCATCACGATGTGAGGCTGACACCAGACTGACCTCATCACGAGGCGAGGCTGACACCAGACTGAACCCATCACGAGGCGAGGCTGAAACCAGACTGACCCAATCACGAGACAAGGCTGACACCAGACTGACCCCATCACGAGGCGAGGCTGACACCAGACTGACCCCATCACGAGGCGAGGCTGACACCAGACTGACCCCATCACGAGGCGAGGCTGACATCAGACTGACCCCATCACGAGGCGAGTCTGACACCAGACTGACCCCATCAGGAGGCGAGACTGACACCAGACTGACACCATCACGAGGCGAGGCTGACACCAGACTGACCCCATCACGAGGCGAGGCTGACACCAGACTGACACCATCACAAGGCGAGGCTGACACCAGACTGACACCATCAAGAGGCGAGACTGACACCAGACTGACACCATCACGATGTGAGGCTGACACCAGACTGACCTCATCACGAGGCGAGGCTGACACCAGACTTACCCCATCACGGGGCGAGGCTGACACCAGACTGACACCATCACGAGGCAAGGCTGACACCAGACTGACACCATCACGAGGCGAGACTGACACCAGACTGACCCCATCATGATGTGAGGCTGACACCAGACTGACCCCATCACTAGGCGAGGCTGACACCAGACTGACACCACCACGAGGCGAGTCTGACACCAGACTGACCCCATCAGGAGGCGAGACTGACACCAGACTGACACCATCACGAGGCGAGGCTGACACCAGACTGACCCCATCACAAGGCAAGGCTTACACCAGACTGACCCCTTCACGAGGCGAGGCTGACATCAGACTGACCCCATCACTAGGCGAGTCTGACACCAGACTGACCCCATCAGGAGGCGAGACTGACACCAGACTGACAGCATCACGAGGCGAGGCTGACACCAGACTGACCCCATCACGAGGCGAGGCTGAAACCAGACTGACCCCATCACGAGGCGAGGCTGAAACCAGACTGACCCCATCACGAGGCAAGGCTGACACCAGACTGACCCCATCACGAGGCGAGGCTGACACCAGACTGACACCATCACGAGGCGAGGCTGACACCAGAGTGACCCCATCACGAGGCGAGGCTGACACCAGACTGACACCATCACAAGGCGAGGCTGACACCAGACTGACACCATCACGAGGCGAGACTGACACCAGACTGACACCATCACGATGTGAGGCTGACACCAGACTGACCTCATCACGAGGCGAGGCTGACACCAGACTGAACCCATCACGAGGCGAGGCTGAAACCAGACTGACCCAATCACGAGACAAGGCTGACACCAGACTGACCCCATCACGAGGCGAGGCTGACACCAGACTGACCCCATCACGAGGCGAGGCTGACACCAGACTGACCCCATCACGAGGCGAGGCTGACATCAGACTGACCCCATCACGAGGCGAGTCTGACACCAGACTGACCCCATCAGGAGGCGAGACTGACACCAGACTGACACCATCACGAGGCGAGGCTGACACCAGACTGACCCCATCACGAGGCGAGGCTGACACCAGACTGACACCATCACAAGGCGAGGCTGACACCAGACTGACACCATCAAGAGGCGAGACTGACACCAGACTGACACCATCACGATGTGAGGCTGACACCAGACTGACCTCATCACGAGGCGAGGCTGACACCAGACTTACCCCATCACGGGGCGAGGCTGACACCAGACTGACACCATCACGAGGCAAGGCTGACACCAGACTGACACCATCACGAGGCGAGACTGACACCAGACTGACCCCATCATGATGTGAGGCTGACACCAGACTGACCCCATCACTAGGCGAGGCTGACACCAGACTGACACCACCACGAGGCGAGTCTGACACCAGACTGACCCCATCAGGAGGCGAGACTGACACCAGACTGACACCATCACGAGGCGAGGCTGACACCAGACTGACCCCATCACAAGGCAAGGCTTACACCAGACTGACCCCTTCACGAGGCGAGGCTGACATCAGACTGACCCCATCACTAGGCGAGTCTGACACCAGACTGACCCCATCAGGAGGCGAGACTGACACCAGACTGACAGCATCACGAGGCGAGGCTGACACCAGACTGACCCCATCACGAGGCGAGGCTGAAACCAGACTGACCCCATCACGAGGCGAGGCTGAAACCAGACTGACCCCATCACGAGGCAAGGCTGACACCAGACTGACCCCATCACGAGGCGAGGCTGACACCAGACTGACACCATCACGAGGCGAGGCTGACACCAGACTGACACCATAACGAGGCGAGACTGACACCAGACTGACACCATCACGATGTGAGGCTGACACCAGACTGACCTCATCACGAGGCGAGGCTGACACCAGACTGACCCCATCACGAGGCGAGGCTGAAACCAGACTGACCCCATCACGAGGCAAGGCTGACACCAGACTGACCCCATCACGAGGCGAGGCTGACACCAGACTGACACCATCACGAGGCGAGGCTGACACCAGACTGACACCATTACGAGGCGAGACTGACACCAGACTGACCCCATCACGAGACGAGACTGACACCAGACTGACCCCATCACGAGGCGAGACTGACACCAGAATGACACCATCACGAGGCGAGGCTGACACCAGACTGACCCCATCACAAGGCAAGGCTTACACCAGACTGACCCCTTCACGAGGCGAGGCTGACATCAGACTGACCCCATCACTAGGCGAGTCTGACACCAGACTGACCCCATCAGGAGGCGAGACTGACACCAGACTGACAGCATCACGAGGCGAGGCTGACACCAGACTGACCCCATCACGAGGCGAGGCTGACACCAGACTGATACCATCACAAGGCGAGGTTGACACCAGACTGACACCATCACGAGGCGAGACTGTCACCAGACTCACACCATCACGAGGCGAGGCAGACACCACACTGACCCCATGACGAGGCAAGGCTGACACCTGACTGACACCATCATGATGTGAGGCTGACACCAGACTGACCTCATCACGAGGCGAGGCTGACACAAGACTGACACCATCACGAGGCGAGGCTGACACCAGACTGACCCCATCACTAGGCGAGGCTGACACCAGACTGACACCACCACGAGGCGAGGCTGACACCAGACTGACACCATCACGAGGCGAGGCTGACACCAGACTGACACCATCATGATGTGAGGCTGACACCAGACTGACCCCATGAAGAGGCGAGGCTGACACCAAACTGACCCCATCACGAGGCGAGGCTGACACCAGACTGACCCCATCACGAGGCGAGGCTGACACCAGACTGACACCATCATGATGTGAGGCTGACACCAGACTGACCCCATCACTAGGCGAGGCTGACACCAGACTGACACCATCACGAGGCGAGGCTGACACCAGACTGACACCATCACGAGGCAAGGCTGACACCTGACTGACACCATCATGATGTGAGGCTGACACCAGACTGACACCATCACGAGGCGAGACTGACACCAGACTGACCCCATCTCGAGGCGAGGCTGTCACCAGACTGACCCCATCACGAGGCGAGGCTGACACCAGACTGACACCATCATGATGTGAGGCTGACACCAGACTGACCCCATCACGATGTGAGGCTGACACCAGACTGACACCATCACGAGGCGAGACTGACACCAGACTGACACCATCACGAGGCGAGACTGACACCAGACTGACACCATCACGAGGCGAGGCTGACACCAGACTGACCCCATCACGAGGCGAGGCTGACACCAGACTGACAATATCACGAGGTGAGGCTGACACCAGACTGACCCCATCACGATGTGAGGCTGACACCAGACTGACCCCATCATGATGTGAGGCTGACACCAGGCTGACCTCATCACGAGGCGAGGCTGATACAAGACTGACACCATCACGAGTCGAGGCTGACACCAGACTGACACCATCATGATGTGAGGCTGACACCAGACTGACCTCATCACGAGGCGAGGCTGATACAAGACTGACACCATCACGAGTCGAGGCTGACACCAGACTGACACCATCATGATGTGAGGCTGACACCAGACTGACCCCATCACGAGGCGAGGCTTACACCAGACTGACCCCATCACGAGGCGAGGCTGACACCAGACTAACCCCATCACGAGGAGTGGTTGACACCACACTGACCCCATCACGAGGCGAGGCTGACACCTGACTGACACCATCATGATGTGAGGCTGACACCAGACTGACCCCATCACGAGGCGAGGCTTACACCAGACTGACCCCATCACGAGGCGAGGCTGACACCAGACTAACCCCATCACGAGGCGTGGCTGACACCACACTGACCCCATCACGAGGCGAGGCTGACACCTGACTGACACCATCATGATGTGAGGCTGACACCAGACTGACCTCATCATGAGGCGAGGCTGACACAAGACTGACACCATCACGAGGCGAGGCTGACACCAGACTGACACCATCATGATGTGAGGCTGACACCAGACTGACCCCATCACGAGTCGAGACTGACACCAGACTGACCCCATCACGAGGTGAGGCTGACACCAGACTGACACCATCATGATGTGAGGCTGACACCAGACTGACCCCATCACGAGGCGAGGCTGACACCAGACTGACCCCATCACGAGGCGAGGCTGACACCAGAGTGACCCCATCACGAGGCGAGGCTGACACCAGACTGACCCCATCACGAGGCGAGGCTGATACCAAATTGACCCCATCACGAGGCGAGGCTGACATCAGACTGACACCATCACGAGGCGAGGCTGACACCAGACTGACACCATCATGATGTGAGACTGACACCAGACTGACCCCATCACGAGGCGAGGCTGACACCAGACTGACACCATCATGATGTGAGGCTGACACCAGACTGACCTCATCACGAGGCGAGCCTGACTCCAGACTGACACCATCATGATGTGAGGCTGACACCAGACTGACCCCATCACGAGGCGAGGCTGACACCAGACTGACCCCATCACGAGGCGAGGCTGACACCAGACTTACACCATCACGAGGCGAGACTGACACCGGACTGACCCAATCACGAGGCGAGGCTGACACCAGACTGACACCATCACGAGGCGAGGCTGACACCAGACTGACCCCATCACGAGGCGAGGCTGACACCAGACTGACCCCATCACGAGGCGTGGCTGACACCAGACTGACCCCATCATGATGTGAGGTTGACACCAGACTGACCCCATCACGAGTCGAGACTGACACCAGACTGACCCCATCACGAGGCGAGGCTGACACCAGACTGACACCATCATGATGTGAGGCTGACACCAGACTGACCCCATCACGAGGCGAGGCTGACACCAGACTGACCCTATCACTAGGCGAGGCTGACACCAGACTGACACCATCACGAGGCGAGGCTGAAACCCGACTGACCCCATCACGACGCGAGGCTGACACCAGACTGACACCATCATGATGTGAGGCTGACACCAGACTGACCCCATCACGAGGTGAGGCTGACACCAGACTGACACCATCATGATGTGAGGCTGACACCAGACTGACCCCATCACGAGGCGAGGCTGACACCAGACTGACCCTATCACTAGGCGAGGCTGACACCAGACTGACACCATCACGAGGCGAGGCTGACACCAGACTGACACCATCATGATGTGAGGCTGACACCAGACTGACCCCATCACGAGTCGAGACTGACACCAGACTGACCCCATCACGAGGCGAGGCTGACACCCGACTGACCCCATCACGAGGCGAGGCTGACACCAGACTGACCCCATCACGAGGCGAGGCTGAAACACAGACTGACCCCATCACGAGGCGAGGCTGACACCAGAATGACCCCATCACGAGGCGAGGCTGACACCAGACTGACCCCATCACGAGGCGAGGCTGACACCAGACTGACCCCATCACGAGGCGAGGCTGATACCAAATTGACCCCATCACGAGGCGAGGCTGACATCAGACTGACACCATCACGAGGCGAGGCTGACACCAGACTGACACCATCATGATGTGAGACTGACACCAGACTGACCCCATCACGAGGCGAGGCTGACACCAGACTGACACCATCATGATGTGAGGCTGACACCAGACTGACCTCATCACGAGGCGAGCCTGACTCCAGACTGACACCATCATGATGTGAGGCTGACACCAGACTGACACCATCACGAGGCGAGACTGACACCGGACTGACCCAATCACGAGGCGAGGCTGACACCAGACTGACACCATCACGAGGCGAGGCTGACACCAGACTGACCCCATCACGAGGCGAGGCTGACACCAGACTGACCCCATCACGAGGCGTGGCTGACACCAGACTGACCCCATCATGATGTGAGGCTGACACCAGACTGACCCCATCACGAGTCGAGACTGACACCAGACTGACCCCATCACGAGGCGAGGCTGACACCAGACTGACACCATCATGATGTGAGGCTGACACCAGACTGACACCATCACGAGGCGAGGCTGAAACCCGACTGACCCCATCACGAGGCGAGGCTGACACCATCACGAGGCGAGACTGACACCAGACTGACCCCATCATGATGTGAGGCTGACACCAGACTGACCCCATCACGAGGCGAGGCTGACACCAGACTGACCCCATCACGAGGCGAGGCTGAAACTAGACTGACCCCATCACGAGGCAAGGCTGACACCAGACTGACCCCATCACGATGTGAGGCTGACACCAGACTGACCCCATCACGAGGCGAGGCTGACACCAGACTGACCCCATCACGAGGCGAGGCTGACACCAGACTGACCCCATCACGAGGCGAGGCTGACACCAGACTGACCCCATCACGAGGCGAGGCTGACACCTGACTGACACCATCATGATGTGAGGCTGACACCAGACTGACCCCATCACGAGGCGAGGCTGACACCAGACTGACACCATCATGATGTGAGGCTGACACCAGACTGACCTCATCACGAGGCGAGGCTGACACCAGACTGACCCCATCACGAGGCGAGGCTGACACCAGACTGACCCCATCACGAGGCGAGACTGACACCAGACTGACCCCATCACGGGGCTAAGGCTGACACCAGATTGACCCCATCATGAGGCGAGGCTGACACCAGACTGACACCATCATGATGTGAGGCTGACACCAGACTGACCCCATCACTAGGCGAGGCTGACACCAGACTGACACCATCACGATGTGAGGCTGACACCAGACTGACCCCATCACGAGGCGATGCTGACACCAGACTGACCCCATCAGGAGGCGAGGCTGAAACCAGATTGACCCCATCACGAGACAAGGCTGACACCAGACTGACCCCATCACGAGGCGAGGCTGACACCAGACTGACCCCATCACGAGGCGAGGCTGACACCAGAATGACACCATCACGATGTGAGGCTGACACCAGACTGACCCCATCACGAGGCGAGGCTGACACCAGACTGACCCCATCACGAGGCAAGGCTGACACCAGACTGACCCCATCACGAGGCGAGGCTGACATCAGACTGACCCCATCACGAGGCGAGTCTGACACCAGACTGACCCCATCAGGAGGCGAGACTGACACCAGACTGACACCATCACGAGGCGAGGCTGACACCAGAGTGACCCCATCACGAGGCGAGGCTGACACCAGACTGACACCATCACAAGGCGAGGCTGACACCAGACTGACACCATCACGAGGCGAGACTGACACCAGACTGACACCATCACGATGTGAGGCTGACACCAGACTGACCTCATCACGAGGCGAGGCTGACACCAGACTGAACCCATCACGAGGCGAGGCTGAAACCAGACTGACCCAATCACGAGACAAGGCTGACACCAGACTGACCCCATCACGAGGCGAGGCTGACACCAGACTGACCCCATCACGAGGCGAGGCTGACACCAGACTGACCCCATCACGAGGCGAGGCTGACATCAGACTGACCCCATCACGAGGCGAGTCTGACACCAGACTGACCCCATCAGGAGGCGAGACTGACACCAGACTGACCCCATCAGGAGGCGAGACTGACACCAGACTGACACCATCACGAGGCGAGGCTGACACCAGACTGACCCCATCACGAGGCGAGGCTGACACCAGACTGACACCAACACAAGGCGAGGCTGACACCAGACTGACACCATCAAGAGGCGAGACTGACACCAGACTGACACCATCACGATGTGAGGCTGACACCAGACTGACCTCATCACGAGGCGAGGCTGAAACCAGACTGACCCCATCACGAGGCGAGACTGACACCAGAATGACACCATCACGAGGCGAGGCTGACACCAGACTGACCCCATCACAAGGCAAGGCTTACACCAGACTGACCCCTTCACGAGGCGAGACTGACAACAGACTGACACCATCACGAGGCGAGGCTGACACCAGACTGACCCCATCACGAGGCGAGGCTGACACCAGACTGACACCATCACAAGGAGAGGCTGACACCAGACTGACACCATCAAGAGGCGAGACTGACACCAGACTGACACCATCACGATGTGAGGCTGACACCAGACTGACCTCATCACGAGGCGAGGCTGACACCAGACTGACCCCATCACGAGGCGAGGCTGAAACCAGACTGACCCCATCACGAGGCGAGACTGACACCAGAATGACACCATCACGAGGCGAGGCTGACACCAGACTGACCCCATCACAAGGCAAGGCTTACACCAGACTGACCCCTTCACGAGGCGAGGCTGACATCAGACTGACCCCATCACTAGGCGAGTCTGACACCAGACTGACCCCATCAGGAGGCGAGACTGACACCAGACTGACCCCATCATGATGTGAGGCTGACACCAGACTGACCCCATCACGAGGCGAGGCTGACACCAGACTGACCCCATCACGAGGCGAGGCTGAAACTAGACTGACCCCATCACGAGGCAAGGCTGACACCAGACTGACCCCATCACGATGTGAGGCTGACACCAGACTGACCCCATCACGAGGCGAGGCTGACACCAGACTGACCCCATCACGAGGCGAGGCTGACACCAGACTGACCCCATCACGAGGCGAGGCTGACACCAGACTGACCCCATCACGAGGCGAGGCTGACACCTGACTGACACCATCATGATGTGAGGCTGACACCAGACTGACCCCATCACGAGGCGAGGCTGACACCAGACTGACACCATCATGATGTGAGGCTGACACCAGACTGACCTCATCACGAGGCGAGGCTGACACCAGACTGACCCCATCACGAGGCGAGGCTGACACCAGACTGACCCCATCACGAGGCGAGACTGACACCAGACTGACCCCATCACGGGGCTAAGGCTGACACCAGATTGACCCCATCATGAGGCGAGGCTGACACCAGACTGACACCATCATGATGTGAGGCTGACACCAGACTGACCCCATCACTAGGCGAGGCTGACACCAGACTGACACCATCACGATGTGAGGCTGACACCAGACTGACCCCATCACGAGGCGATGCTGACACCAGACTGACCCCATCAGGAGGCGAGGCTGAAACCAGATTGACCCCATCACGAGACAAGGCTGACACCAGACTGACCCCATCACGAGGCGAGGCTGACACCAGACTGACCCCATCACGAGGCGAGGCTGACACCAGAATGACACCATCACGATGTGAGGCTGACACCAGACTGACCCCATCACGAGGCGAGGCTGACACCAGACTGACCCCATCACGAGGCAAGGCTGACACCAGACTGACCCCATCACGAGGCGAGGCTGACATCAGACTGACCCCATCACGAGGCGAGTCTGACACCAGACTGACCCCATCAGGAGGCGAGACTGACACCAGACTGACACCATCACGAGGCGAGGCTGACACCAGAGTGACCCCATCACGAGGCGAGGCTGACACCAGACTGACACCATCACAAGGCGAGGCTGACACCAGACTGACACCATCACGAGGCGAGACTGACACCAGACTGACACCATCACGATGTGAGGCTGACACCAGACTGACCTCATCACGAGGCGAGGCTGACACCAGACTGAACCCATCACGAGGCGAGGCTGAAACCAGACTGACCCAATCACGAGACAAGGCTGACACCAGACTGACCCCATCACGAGGCGAGGCTGACACCAGACTGACCCCATCACGAGGCGAGGCTGACACCAGACTGACCCCATCACGAGGCGAGGCTGACATCAGACTGACCCCATCACGAGGCGAGTCTGACACCAGACTGACCCCATCAGGAGGCGAGACTGACACCAGACTGACCCCATCAGGAGGCGAGACTGACACCAGACTGACACCATCACGAGGCGAGGCTGACACCAGACTGACCCCATCACGAGGCGAGGCTGACACCAGACTGACACCAACACAAGGCGAGGCTGACACCAGACTGACACCATCAAGAGGCGAGACTGACACCAGACTGACACCATCACGATGTGAGGCTGACACCAGACTGACCTCATCACGAGGCGAGGCTGAAACCAGACTGACCCCATCACGAGGCGAGACTGACACCAGAATGACACCATCACGAGGCGAGGCTGACACCAGACTGACCCCATCACAAGGCAAGGCTTACACCAGACTGACCCCTTCACGAGGCGAGACTGACAACAGACTGACACCATCACGAGGCGAGGCTGACACCAGACTGACCCCATCACGAGGCGAGGCTGACACCAGACTGACACCATCACAAGGAGAGGCTGACACCAGACTGACACCATCAAGAGGCGAGACTGACACCAGACTGACACCATCACGATGTGAGGCTGACACCAGACTGACCTCATCACGAGGCGAGGCTGACACCAGACTGACCCCATCACGAGGCGAGGCTGAAACCAGACTGACCCCATCACGAGGCGAGACTGACACCAGAATGACACCATCACGAGGCGAGGCTGACACCAGACTGACCCCATCACAAGGCAAGGCTTACACCAGACTGACCCCTTCACGAGGCGAGGCTGACATCAGACTGACCCCATCACTAGGCGAGTCTGACACCAGACTGACCCCATCAGGAGGCGAGACTGACACCAGACTGACAACATCATGAGGCGAGGCTGACACCAGACTGACCCCATCACGAGGCGAGGCTGACACCAGACTGACACCATCACAAGGCGAGGTTGACACCAGACTGACACCATCACGAGGCGAGACTGTCACCAGACTCACACCATCACGAGGCGAGGCAGACACCACACTGACCCCATGACGAGGCGAGGCTGACACCTGACTGACACCATCATGATGTGAGGCTGACACCAGACTGACCTCATCACGAGGCGAGGCTGACACAAGACTGACACCATCACGAGGCGAGGCTGACACAAGACTGACACCATCACGAGGCGAGGCTGACACCAGACTGACACCATCATGATGTGAGGCAGACACCAGACTGACCCCATCACGAGGCGAGGCTGACACCAGACTGACCCCATCACGAGGCGAGGCTGACACCAGACTGACCCCATCACGAGGCGAGGCTGACACCAGACTGACCCCATCACGAGGCGAGGCTGACACCATCACGAGGCGAGACTGACACCAGACTGACCCCATCATGATGTGAGGCTGACACCAGACTGACCCCATCACTAGGCGAGGCTTACACCAGACTTACCCCATCACGGGGCGAGGCTGACACCAGACTGACACCATCACGAGGCAAGGCTGACACCAGACTGACACCATCACGAGGCGAGACTGACACCAGACTGACCCCATCACTAGGCGAGGCTGACACCAGACTGACACCACCACGAGGCGAGTCTGACACCAGACTGACCCCATCAGGAGGCGAGACTGACACCAGACTGACACCATCACGAGGCGAGGCTGACACCAGACTGACCCCATCACGAGGCGAGGCTGACACCAGACTGACACCATCACAAGGCGAGGCTGACACCAGACTGACACCATCAAGAGGCGAGACTGACACCAGACTGACACCATCACGATGTGAGGCTGACACCAGACTGACCTCATCACGAGGCGAGGCTGACACCAGACTGACCCCATCACGAGGCGAGGCTGAAACCAGACTGACCCCATCACGAGGCAAGGCTGACACCAGACTGACCCCATCACGAGGCGAGGCTGACACCAGACTGACACCATCACGAGGCGAGGCTGACACCAGACTGACACCATTACGAGGCGAGACTGACACCAGACTGACCCCATCACGAGACGAGACTGACACCAGACTGACCCCATCACGAGGCGAGACTGACACCAGAATGACACCATCACGAGGCGAGGCTGACACCAGACTGACCCCATCACGAGGCGAGGCTGACACCAGACTGACCCCATCACGAGGCGAGGCTGACACCAGACTGACCCCATCACGAGGCGAGGCTGACACCAGACTGACCCCATCACGAGGCGAGGCTGACACCAGACTGACCCCATCATGTTGTGAGACTGACACCAGACTGACCCCATCACGAGGAGAGGCTGATACCAGACTGACACCATCATGATGTGAGACTGACACCAGACTGACCCCATCACGAGGCGAGGTTGACACCAGACTGACACCATAATGATGTGAGGCTGACACCAGATTGACCCCATCACGTGTTGAGGCTGACACCAGACTGACCCATTCACGAGGCGAGGCTGACACCAGACTGACACCATCATGATGTGAGGCTGACACCAGACTGACCCCATCACGAGGTGAGGCTGTCACCAGACTGACACCATCACGAGGCGAGGCTGACACCAGACGAACACCATCACGAGGCGAGGCTGACACCAGACTGACCCCATCATGAGGCGAGACTGACACCAGACTGACCCCATCACGAGGCGAGGCTGACACCAGACTGACCCCATCACGAGGCGAGGCTGACACCAGACTGACCCCATTACGAGGCGAGGCTGACACCAGACTGACACCATCACGAGACGAGGCTGACACCAGACTGACACCATCACAAGGCGAGGCTGACACCAGACTGACCCCATCACGAGGCGAGGCTGACACCAGACTGACCCCATCACGAGGAGAGGCTGATACCAGACTGACACCATCATGATGTGAGACTGACACCAGACTGACCCCATCACAAGGTGAGGTTGACACCAGACTGACACCATCACGAGGCGAGGCTGACACCAGACTGACCCCATCACGAGGCGAGGCTGACACCAGACTGACCCCATCACGAGGAGAGGCTGATACCAGACTGACACCATCATGATGTGAGACTGACACCAGACTGACACCATCACGAGGCGAGTCTGACACCAGACTGACCCCATCATGATGTGAGGCTGACACTAGACTGACACCATCACTAGGCGAGACTGACACCAGACTGACCCCATCACGAGGCGAGGCTGACACCAGACTGACACCATCATGATGTGAGGCTGACTCCAGACTGACCCCATCACGAGGCGAGGCTGACACCAGACTGACCCCATCACGAGGCGAGGCTGACACCAGACTGACACCATCACGAGGCGAGACTGACACCAGACTGACCCCATCATGAGGCGAAGTTGACACCAGACTGACCCCATCACGAGGCGAGACTGACACCAGACTGACCCCATCACGAGGCGAGACTGACACCAGACTGACCCCATCATGATGTGAGGCTGACACCAGACTGAGCCCATCACGAGGCGAGGCTGACAGCAGACTGACCCCATCACTAGGCGAGGCTGACACCAGACTGACCCCATCACGAGGCGAGGCTGACACCAGACTGACCCCATCACGAGGCGAGGCTGACACCAGACTGACACCATCACGAGGCGATGCTGACACCAGACTGACCCCATCACGAGGCGAGGCTGACACCAGACTGAAACCATCACGATGTGAGGCTGACACCAGGCTTACCCCATCAAGAGTCGAGGCTGACACCAGACTGACCCCATCACGAGGCGAGGCTGACACCAGACTGACACCATCACGAGTCGAGACTGACACCAGACTGACACCATCATGATGTGAGGCTGACACCAGACTGACCTCATCACGAGGCGAGGCTGACACCAGACTGACACCATCACGAGGCGAGGCTGACACCAGACTGTCACCATCATGATGTGAGGTTGACACCAGACTGACCCCATCACGAGGCGAGACTGACACCAGACTGACCCCATCACGAGGCGAGGCTGACAACAGACTGACCCCATCACGAGGCGAGGCTGACACCACACTGACCCCATCACGAGTCGAGGCTGACACCAGACTGACCCCATCACGAGGCGAGGCTGACACCAGACTGACCCCATCACGAGGCGAGGCTGACACCAGACTGACACCATCACGAGGCGAGGCTGACACCAGACTGACCCCATCATTATGTGAGGCTGACACTAGACTGACACCATCACTAGGCGAGACTGACACCAAACTGACCCCATCACGAGGCGAGGCTGACACCAGACTGACACCATCATGATGTGAGGCTGACACCAGACTGACCCCATCAGGAGGCGAGGCTGACACCAGACTGACACCATCACGAGGCGAGGCTGACACCAGACTGTTACCATCATGATGCGAGACTGACACCAGACTGACCCCATCACGAGGCGAGACTGACACCAGACTGACCCCATGATGATGTGAGGCTGACACCAGACTGACCCCATCACGGGGCGAGGCTGACACCAGACTGACCCCATCACGAGGCGAGACTGAAACCAGACTGACCCCATCACGAGGCGAGACTGACACCAGACTTACCCCATCATGATGTGAGGCTGACACCAGACTGACCCCATCACGAGTCTAGGTTGACACCTGACTGACACCATCATGATGTGAGGCTGACACCAGACTGACCCCATCACGAGGCGAGGCTGACACCAGACTGACCCCATCACGAGGCGAGGCTGACACCGGACTGACCCCATCACGAGGTGAGGCTGACACCAGACTGACACCATCACAAAGCGAAACTGACACCAGACTGACACCATCACGAGGCGATGCTGACACCAGACTGCCCCCATCACTAGGCGAGGCTGACACCAGACTGACTCCATCATGATGTGAGGCTGACACCAGACTGACCCCATCACGAGTCGAGGCTGACACCTGACTGACACCATCATGATGTGAGGCTGACACCAGACTGACCCCATCACGAGGCGAGGCTGACACCAGACTGACCCCATCACGAGGCGAGGCTGACACCAGACTGACACCATCACGAAGCGAGGCTGACACCAGACTGACACCATCACGAGGCGAGGCTGACACCAGACTGACACCATCACGAGGCGAGACTGACACCAGACTGACCCCATCATGATGTGAGGCTGACACCAGACTGACCCCATCACGAGGCGATGATGACACCAGACTTACCCCATCACGAGGCGAGGCTGACACCAGACTGACACCATCACAAGGCGAAGCTGACACCAGATTGACACCATCATGATGTGAGGCTGACACCAGACTGACCCCGTCACGGAGCGAGGCTGACACCAGACTGACCCCATCACTAGGCGAGACTGACACTAGACTGACCCCATCACGAGACGAAACTGACACTAGACTGACCCCATCACGAGGCGAGACTGACACCAGACTGACCCCATCACGAGGCGAAGCTGACACCAGACTGACCCCATCACGAGGCGAGACTGACACCAGACTGACCCCATCACTAGGCGAGGCTGACACCAGACTGACCCCATCACGGGGCGAAGCTGACACCAGACTGACCCCATCACGAGACGAGGCTGACACCAGGCTGACACCATCACGAGGCGTGGCTGACACCAGACTGACCCCATCATGATGTGAGGATGACACCAGACTGAGCCCATCACGAGGCGAGGCTGACAGCAGACTGACCCCATCACTAGGCGAGGCTGACACCAGACTGACCCCATCACGAGGCGAGGCTGACACCAGACTGACACCATCATGATGTGAGGCTGACACCAGACTGACCCCATCACGAGGCGAGGCTGACACCACACTGACACCATCACGAGGTGATGCTGACACCAGACTGACACCATCATGATGTGAGGCTGACACCAGACTGACCCCATCACGAGGTGAGGCTGACACCAGACTGACCCCATCACGAGGCGAGGCTGACACCAGACTGACCCCATCATGAGGCGAGGCTGACACCAGACTGACACCATCATGATGTGAGGCTGACACCAGACTGACCCCATCGCGAGCTGAGGCTGACACCAGACTGACACCATCATGATGTGAGGCTGACACCAGACTGACCTCATCACGAGGCGAGGCTGACACCAGACTGACCCCATCACGCGGTGAGGCTGACACCAGACTGACACCATCACGAGGCGAGGCTGACACCAGACTGACACCATCACGAGGCGATGCTGACACCAGACTGACCCCATCACTAGGCGTGGCTGACACAAGACTGACACTATCATGATGTGAGGCTGACACCAGACTGACCCCATCACAAGGCGAGACTGACACCAGACTGACCCCATCACGAGGCGAGACTGACACCAGACTGACCCCTTCACGAGGCGAGACTGACACCAGACTGACACCGTCACGAGGCGAGACTGACACCAGACTGACCCCCTCACGAGACGAGGCTGACACCAGACTGACCCCATTACGAGGCGAGGCTGACACCAGACTGACCCCATCACGAGGCGGGGCTGACACCAGACTGACCCCATCACGAGGCGAGACTGACACCAGACTGACCCCATCACGAGGCGAAGCTGACACCAGACTGACCCCATCACGAGGCGAGACTGACACCAGACTGACCCCATCACGAGGCGAGGCTGACACCAGACTGAGCCCATCACGAGGCGAGGCTGACACCAGACTGACCCCATCACGAGACGAGACTGACACCAGACTGACCCCATCAAGAGGCGAGGCTGACACCAGACTGACCCCATCACGAGACGAGACTGACACCAGACTGACCCCATCACGAGGTGAGGCTGACACCAGACTGGCCCCATCACGAGGCGACACTGACACCGGACTGACCCCATCACGGGGCGAAGCTGACACCAGACTGACCCCATCACGAGACGAGGCTGACACCAGGCTGACACCATCACGAGGCGTGGCTGACACCAGACTGACCCCATCATGATGTGAGGCTGACACCAGACTGAGCCCATCACGAGGCGAGGCTGACAGCAGACTGACCCCATCACTAGGCGAGGCTGACACCAGACTGACCCCATCACGAGGCGAGGCTGACACCAGACTGACACCATCATGATGTGAGGCTGACACCAGACTGACCCCATCACGAGGCGAGGCTGACACCACACTGACACCATCACGAGGTGATGCTGACACCAGACTGACACCATCATGATGTGAGGCTGACACCAGACTGACCCCATCACGAGGTGAGGCTGACACCAGACTGACCCCATCACGAGGCGAGGCTGACACATGACTGACCCCATCATGAGGCGAGGCTGACACCAGACTGACACCATCATGATGTGAGGCTGACACCAGACTGACCCCATCGCGAGCTGAGGCTGACACCAGACTGACACCATCATGATGTGAGGCTGACACCAGACTGACCTCATCACGAGGCGAGGCTGACACCAGACTGACCCCATCACGCGGTGAGGCTGACACCAGACTGACCCCATCACGAGGCGAGGCTGACACCAGACTGACACCATCACGAGGCGATGCTGACACCAGACTGACCCCATCACTAGGCGTGGCTGACACCAGACTGACACTATCATGATGTGAGGCTGACACCAGACTGACCCCATCACAAGGCGAGACTGACACCAGACTGACCCCATCACGAGGCGAGACTGACACCAGACTGACCCCATCACGAGGCGAGACTGACACCAGACTGACACCGTCATGAGGCGAGACTGACACCAGACTGACCCCATCACGAGGCGAGGCTGACACCAGACTGACCGCATCACGAGGCGAGGCTGACACCATTCTGACCCCATCACGAGGCGAGGCTGACACCAGACTGACACCATCACGAGGCGAGGCTGACACCAGACTGACACCATCATGATGTGAGGCTGACATCAGACTGACCCCATCACGAGGCGAGACTGACACCGGACTGACCCCATCACGAGGTGAGGCTGACACCATTCTGACCCCATCACGAGGCGAGGCTGACACCAGACTGACACCATCACGAGGCGAGGCTGACACCAGACTGACACCATCATGATGTGAGGCTGACATCAGACTGACCCCATCACGAGGCGAGACTGACACCGGACTGACCCCATCACGAGGTGAGGCTGACACCAAACTGACCCCATCACGAGGCGAGGCGAGGCAAGGCTGACACCAGACTGACCCCATCATGAGGCGAGGCTGACACCAGACTGACACCATCATGATGTGAGGCTGACACCAGACTGACCCCATCCTGAGGCGAGGCTGACACCAGACTGACCCCATCACGAGGCGAGACTGACACCAGACTGACCCCATCATGAGGCGAGGCTGACACCAGACTGACACCATCACGAGGCGAGACTGACACCAGACTGACCCCATCACGAGGCGAGGCTGACACCAGACTGACCCCATCACGAGGCGAGGCTTACACCAGACTGACACCATCATGATGTGAGGCTGACACCAGACTGACCCCATCACGCATCACGAGTCGAGACTGACACCAGACTGACCCCATCACGAGGCGAGACTGACACCAGACTGACCCCATCACGAGGCGAGGCTGATACCAGACTGACCCCATCACGGGGCGAGGCTGACACCAGACTGACCCCATCACGAGGTGAGACTGAAACCAGACTGACCCCATCATGAGGCGAGACTGACACCAGACTGACCCCATCACGAGTCCAGACTGACACAAAACTGACCCCATGATGATGTGAGGCTGACACCAGACTGACCCCATCACGGGGCGAGGCTGACACCAGACTGACCCCATCACGAGGCGAGACTGACACCAGACTGACCCCATCACGAGGCGAGACTGACACCAGACTGACCCCATCATGATGTGAGGCTGACACCAGACTGACCCCATCACGAGTCGAGGCTGACACCTGACTGACACCATCATGATGTGAGACTGACACCAGACTGACCCCATCACGAGGAGAGGCTGACACCAGACTGACCCCATCACGAGGCGAGGCTGACACCAGACTGACCCCATCACGAGGCGAGGCTAACACCAGACTGACCCCATCACGAGGTGAGGCTGACACCAGACTGACACCATCACGAGGCAAAGCTGACACCAGACTGACACCATCACGAGGCGATGCTGACACCAGACTGCCCCCATCACTAGGCGAGGCTGACACCAGACTGATCCCTTCATGATGTGAGGTTGACACCAGACTGACCCCATCACTAGGCGAGGCTGACACCAGACTGACCCCATCATGAGGCGAGGCTGACACCAGACTGACACCATCACGAGGTGAGGCTGACACCAGACTGACACCATCATGATGTTAGGCTGACACCAGACTGACCCCATCACGAGGCGAGGCTGACACCAGACTGACCCCATCATGAGGCGAGGCTGACACCAGACTGACCCCATCATGATGTGAGGCTGACACCAGACTGACCCCATCACGAGGCGAGGCTGACACCAGACTGACACCATCATGATGTGAGGCTGACACCAGACTGACCTCATCACGAGGCGGGGCTGACACCAGACGGACACCATCACGAGGCGAGACTGAAACCAGACTGACACCATCACGAGGCGAGGCTGACACCAGACTGACCCCATCACGAGGCGAGGCTGACACCAGACTGACACCATCATGATGTGAGGCTGACACCAGACTGACCTCATCACGAGGCGAGGGTGACACCAGACTATACCTATCACGAGGCGAGGCTTACACCAGACTGACCCCATCACGAGGCGAGGCTGACACCAGACTGACACCATTACGATGTGAGGCTGACACCAAACTGACCCCATCACGAGGCGAGGCTGACACCAGACTGACCCCATCACGAGGCGAGGATGACACCAGACTGACCCCATCACGAGACAAGGGTGACACCAGACTGACCCCATCACGAGGCGAGGCTGACACCAGACTGACCCCATCACGAGGCGAGGCTGATACCAGACTGACACCATCATGATGTGAGGCTGACACCAGACTGACCCCATCACGAGGCGAGGCTGACACCAGCCTGACACCATCATGATGTGAGGCTGACACCAGACTGACCCCATCACGTGGTGAGGCTGACACCAGACTGACCCCATCACGAGGCGAGGCTGACACCAGACTGACCCCATCACGAGGCGAGGCTGACACCAGACTGACCTCATCACGAGCCGAGGCTGACACCAGACTGACCCCATCAGGAGGCGAGGCTGACACCAGACTGACCCCATCATGAGGTGAGGCTGACACCAGACTGACACCATCATGATGTGAGGCTGACACCAGACTGACCCCATCACGAGGTGAGGCTGACACCAGACTGATACCATCATGATGTGAGGCTGACACCAGACTGACCCCATCACGAGGTGAGGCTGACACCAGACTGACCCCATCACGAGGCGAGGCTGACACCAGACTGACCCCATCACGAGGCGAGGCTGACACCAGACTGACACAATCATGATGTGAGGCTGACACCAGACTGACCCCATCACAAGGCAAGGCTGACACCAGACTGACCCCATCACGAGGCGAGGCTGACACCAGACTGACCCCATCACGAGGCGAGGCTGACACCAGACTGACACAATCATGATGTGAGGCTGACACCAGACTGACCCCATCACAAGGCAAGGCTGACACCAGACTGACCCCATCACAAGGCGAGACTGACACCAGACTGACCCCATCACGAGGCGAAGCTGACACCAGACTGACACCATCACGAGGCGATGCTGACACCAGACTGCCCCCATCACTAGGCGAGGCTGACACCAGACTGACCCCTTCATGATGTGAGGTTGACACCAGACTGACCCCATCACTAGGCGAGGCTGACACCAGACTGACCCCATCATGAGGCGAGGCTGACACCAGACTGACACCATCATGATGTGAGGCTGACACCAGACTGACCCCATCAAGTGGTGTGGCTGACACCAGACTGACCCCATCACGAGGCGAGGCTGACACCAGACTGACCCCATCACGAGGCGAGGCTGACACCAGACTGACCCCATCACGAGGCGAGGCTGACACCAGACTGACCCCATCACGAGGCGAGGCTGACACCAGACTGACCCCATCACGAGGCGAGGCTGACACCAGACTGACACCATCACGAGTCGAGACTGACACCAGACTGACCCCATCACGAGGCGAGGCTAACACCAGACTGACACCATCATGATGTGAGGCTGACACCAGACTGACCTCATCACGAGGCGAGGCTGACACCAGACTGACCCCATCACGAGGCGAGGCTGACACCAGACTGACCCCATCATGAGGTGAGACTGACACCAGACTGACACCATCATGATGTGAGGCTGACACCAGACTGACCCCATCACGAGGTGAGGCTGACACCAGACTGACACCATCATGATGTGAGGCTGACACCAGACTGACACCATCATGATGTTTGGCTGACATCAGACTGACCCCATCACGAGGCGAGACTGACACCGGACTGACCCCATCACGAGGTGAGGCTGACACCAGACTGACACCATCATAATGTGAGGCTGACACCAGACTGACCCCATCACGAGGTGAGGCTGACACCAAACTGACCCCATCACGAGGCGAGGCGAGGCTGACACCAGACTGACCCCATCATGAGGTGAGGCTGACACCAGACTGACACCATCATGATGTGAGGCTGACACCAGACTGACCCCATCCTGAGGCGAGGCTGACACCAGACAGACACCATCATGATGTGAGGCTGAATTCAGACTGACCTCATCACGAGGCGAGACTGACACCAGACTGACCCCATCACGAGGCGAGACTGACACCAGACTGACCCCATCATGAGGCGAGGCTGACACCAGACTGACACCATCACGAGGCGAGACTGACACCAGACTGACCCCATCACGAGGCGAGGCTGACACCAGACTGACCCCATCACGAGGCGAGGCTGACACCAGACTGACACCATAACGAGGCGAGGCTGACACCAGACTGACACCATCATGATGTGAGGCTGACACCAGACTGACCCCATCACGCATCACGAGTCGAGACTGACACCAGACTGACCCCATCACGATGCGAGACTGACACCAGACTGACCCCATCACGAGGCGAGGCTGATACTAGACTGACCCCATAACGGGGCGAGGCTGACACCAGACTGACCCCATCACGAGGCGAGACTGAAACCAGACTGACCCCATCATGAGGCAAGACTGACACCAGACTGACCCCATCACGAGTCCAGACTGACACAAAACTTACCCCATGATGATGTGAGGCTGACACCAGACTGACCCCATCACGGGGCGAGGCTGACACCAGACTGACCCCATCACGAGGCGAGACTGACACCAGACTGACCCCATCACGAGGCGAGACTGACACCAGACTGACCCCATCATGATGTGAGGCTGACACCAGACTGACCCCATCACGAGTCGAGGCTGACACCTGACTGACACCATCATGATGTGAGGCTGACACCAGACTGACCCCATCACGAGGCGAGGCTGACACCAGACTGACCCCATCACGAGGCGAGGCTGACACCAGACTGACCCCATCACGAGGCGAGGCTGACACCAGACTGACCCCATCACGAGGTGAAACTGACACCAGACTGACACCATCACGAGGCGAAGCTGACACCAGACTGACCCCATCACTAGGCGAGGCTGACACCAGACTGACCCCATCATGAGGCGAGGCTGACACCAGACTGACACCATCACGAGGCGAGGCTGACACCAGACTGACACCATCATGATGTGAGGCTGACACCAGACTGACCCCATCACGAGGCAAGGCTGACACCAGACTGACCCCATCATGAGGCGAGGCTGACACCAGACTGACACCATCATGATGTGAGGCTGACACCAGACTGACCCCATCACGAGGCGAGGCTGACACCAGACTGACACCATCATGATGTGAGGCTCACACCAGACTGACCTCATCACGAGGCGGGGCTGACACCAGACGGACACCATCACGAGGCGAGACTGAAACCAGACTGACACCATCACGAGGCGAGGCTGACACCAGACTGACCCCATCACGAGGCGAGGCTGACACCAGACTGACACCATCATGATGTGAGGCTGACACCAGACTGACCCCATCACGAGGCGAGACTGACACCAGACTGACCCCATCTCGAGGCGAGGCTGACACCAGACTGACACCATCATGATGTGAGGCTGACACCAGACTGACCTCATCACGAGGTGAGGGTGACACCAGACTGAACCTATCACGAGGCGAGGCTTACACCAGACTGACCCCATCACGAGGCGAGGCTGACACCAGACTGACCCCATCACGAGGCGAGGCTGACACCAGACTGACCCCATCACGAGGCGAGGCTGACACCAGACTGACACCATAACGAGGCGAGGCTGACACCAGACTGACACCATCATGATGTGAGGCTGACACCAGACTGACCCCATCACGCATCACGAGTCGAGACTGACACCAGACTGACCCCATCACGAGGCGAGACTGACACCAGACTGACCCCATCACGAGGCGAGGCTGATACTAGACTGACCCCATAACGGGGCGAGTCTGACACCAGACTGACCCCATCACGAGGCGAGACTGAAACCAGACTGACCCCATCATGAGGCGAGACTGACACCAGACTGACCCCATCACGAGTCCAGACTGACACAAAACTGACCCCATGATGATGTGAGGCTGACACCAGACTGACCCCATCACGGGGCGAGGCTGACACCAGACTGACCCCATCACGAGGCGAGACTGACACCAGACTGACCCCATCACGAGGCGAGAATGACACCAGACTGACCCCATCATGATGTGAGGCTGACACCAGACTGACCTCATCACGAGCCGAGGCTGACACCAGACTGACCCCATCACGAGGCGAGGCTGACACCAGACTGACACCATCATGATGTGAGGCTGACACCAGACTGACCTCATCACGAGGCGAGGGTGACACCAGACTGAACCTATCACGAGGCGAGGCTTACAATAGACTGACCCCATCACGAGGCGAGGCTGACACCAGACTGACCCCATCACGAGGCGAGGCTGACACCAGACTGACCCCATCACGAGGCGAGGCTGACACCAGACTGACCCCATCACGAGGCGAGGCTAACACCAGACTGACACCATCATGATGTGAGGCTGACACCAGACTGACCTCATCACGAGCCAAGGCTGACACCAGACTGACCCCATCACGAGGCGAGGCTGACACCAGACTGACCCAATCATAAGGTGAGGCTGACACCAGACTGACACCATCATGATGTGAGGCTGACACCAGACTGACCCCATCACGAGGTGAGGCTGACACCAGACTGATACCATCATGATGTGAGGCTGACACCAGACTGACCCCATCACGAGGTGAGGCTG
The DNA here is from genome assembly GCF_062004578.1 of Staurois parvus. Classification (NCBI taxonomy): domain Eukaryota; kingdom Metazoa; phylum Chordata; class Amphibia; order Anura; family Ranidae; genus Staurois; species Staurois parvus. Next base: position 379,702 of record NW_028319736.1, on the reverse strand, counting down.
ACACCAGGCTGACCCCATCACGAGGCGAGGCTGACACCAGACTGACCCCATCACGAGGCGAGGCTGACACCAGACTGACACAATCATGATGTGAGGCTGACACCAGACTGACCCCATCACAAGGCAAGGCTGACACCAGACTGACCCCATCACAAGGCGAGACTGACACCAGACTGACCCCATCACGAGGCGAAGCTGACACCAGACTGACACCATCACGAGGCGATGCTGACACCAGACTGCCCCCATCACTAGGCGAGGCTGACACCAGACTGACCCCTTCATGATGTGAGGTTGACACCAGACTGACCCCATCACTAGGCGAGGCTGACACCAGACTGACCCCATCATGAGGCGAGGCTGACACCAGACTGACACCATCATGATGTGAGGCTGACACCAGACTGACCCCATCACGTGGTGAGGCTGACACCAGACTGACCCCATCACGAGGCGAGGCTGACACCAGACTGACCCCATCACGAGGCGAGGCTGACACCAGACTGACCCCATCACGAGGCGAGGCTGACACCAGACTGACACAATCATGATGTGAGGCTGACACCAGACTGACCCCATCACAAGGCAAGGCTGACACCAGACTGACCCCATCACAAGGCGAGACTGACACCAGACTGACCCCATCACGAGGCGAAGCTGACACCAGACTGACACCATCACGAGGCGATGCTGACACCAGACTGCCCCCATCACTAGGCGAGGCTGACACCAGACTGACCCCTTCATGATGTGAGGTTGACACCAGACTGACCCCATCACTAGGCGAGGCTGACACCAGACTGACCCCATCATGAGGCGAGGCTGACACCAGACTGACACCATCATGATGTGAGGCTGACACCAGACTGACCCCATCACGTGGTGTGGCTGACACCAGACTGACCCCATCACGAGGCGAGGCTGACACCAGACTGACCCCATTACGAGGCGAGGCTGACACCAGACTGACCCCATCACGAGGCGAGGCTGACACCAGACTGACACCATCACGAGTCGAGACTGACACCAGACTGACCCCATCACGAGGCGAGGCTAACACCAGACTTACACCATCATGATGTGAGGCTGACACCAGACTGACCTCATCACGAGGCGAGGCTGACACCAGACTGACCCCATCACGAGGCGAGGCTGACACCAGACTGACCCCATCATGAGGTGAGACTGACACCAGACTGACACCATCATGATGTGAGGCTGACACCAGACTGACCCCATCACGAGGCGAGGCTGACACCAGACTGACACCATCACGAGGCGAGGCTGATACCAGACTGACACCATCATGATGTTTGGCTGACATCAGACTGACCCCATCACGAGGCGAGACTGACACCGGACTGACCCCATCACGAGGTGAGGCTGACACCAGACTGACACCATCATAATGTGAGGCTGACACCAGACTGACCCCATCACGAGGTGAGGCTGACACCAAACTGACCCCATCACGAGGCGAGGCGAGGCTGACACCAGACTGACCCCATCATGAGGCGAGGCTGACACCAGACTGACACCATCATGATGTGAGGCTGACACCAGACTGACCCCATCCTGAGGCGAGGCTGACACCAGACAGACACCATCATGATGTGAGGCTGAATTCAGACTGACCTCATCACGAGGCGAGACTGACACCAGACTGACCCCATCACGAGGCGAGACTGACACCAGACTGACCCCATCATGAGGCGAGGCTGACACCAGACTGACACCATCACGAGGCGAGACTGACACCAGACTGACCCCATCACGAGGCGAGGCTGACACCAGACTGACCCCATCACGAGGCGAGGCTGACACCAGACTGACACCATAACGAGGCGAGGCTGACACCAGACTGACACCATCATGATGTGAGGCTGACACCAGACTGACCCCATCACGCATCACAAGTCGAGACTGACACCAGACTGACCCCATCACGAGGCGAGACTGACACCAGACTGACCCCATCACGAGGCGAGGCTGATACTAGACTGACCCCATAACGGGGCGAGGCTGACACCAGACTGACCCCATCACGAGGCGAGACTGAAACCAGACTGACCCCATCATGAGGCAAGACTGACACCAGACTGACCCCATCACGAGTCCAGACTGACACAAAACTGACCCCATGATGATGTGAGGCTGACACCAGACTGACCCCATCACGGGGCGAGGCTGACACCAGACTGACCCCATCACGAGGCGAGACTGACACCAGACTGACCCCATCACGAGGCGAGACTGACACCAGACTGACCCCATCATGATGTGAGGCTGACACCAGACTGACCCCATCACGAGTCGAGGCTGACACCTGACTGACACCATCATGACCCCAATGACCCGAACAACCTCAGACCCATCTCCCTGCTCCCACTTACATCTAAACTCCTCGAGCGTCTCGTCTACACCCGCCTATGCTCTCACCTCAACGACAACAACCTCCTCGATCCCCTACAGTCTGGCTTCCGCCCCCTACACTCCACCGAAACCGCCTTACTCAAACTCTCCAACGACCTTCTAACCGCCAAAGCTAATGGCCACTATTCAGTGCTCCTACTCCTTGACCTCTCTGCGGCCTTCGACACAGTTGACCACCCCCTCCTCCTCAAAATACTACACTCCCTCGGCCTCAGAGATTCTGCTCTCTCCTGGCTCTCATCCTACCTGTCACAACGCTCTTTCAGCGTTACCTATAATGCTACCACCTCCCCCTCACTCCCCCTCTCTGTTGGGGTCCCTCAAGGCTCTGTCCTTGGGCCCCTTCTCTTCTCCATCTACACCTCCTCCCTTGGCCAACTCATACACTCTCACGGCTTCAACTACCACCTCTATGCCGACGACACACAAATCTATCTCTCAACCCCCCACCTCACCCCTTCGGTCTCTGCCCAAATCACACACCTACTGAGCGACATATCAGATTGGATGTCGCTCCACTTCCTTAAACTGAATCTCTCCAAAACCGAGCTCCTTGTCTTCCCCCCAGCCCGAACCCCACCCCCCATTGACTTCTACATCACATCCAACAACGTCAATATCAAACCCGCTCTGCAGGCCAGAGTACTTGGTGTCATTCTGGACTCCAACCTATCCTTCCAGCCCCAAGTCCAATCTTTAACAAACTCGTGCAGACTCCACCTCCGCAACATCGCCAAAATCCGCACGTTCCTAACCCCAGAAACCACTAAACAGCTCATCCACTCCCTCATCATATCACGACTCGACTACTGCAACTCCCTCCTCACTGGCCTGCCTCGCCGCTGGCTATCCCCGCTTCAGTTGATCCTGAATACGGCTGCCAGACTCATTCACCTTTCCAACCGCTCCATTTCCGCCACCCCCCTCTGCCAATCCCTCCACTGGCTTCCGATTGCGCAACGGATCAAATTTAAAATCCTAACACTGACGTACAAAGCTGTCCACCATACTGCCCCGAACTACATCACTGACCTAATATCCAAGTACCGCCCAGCACGCACACTCCGCTCCTCACAAGACCTCCTTCTCTCTAGTTCCCTGGTCTCCTCCTCCCATGCCCGCCTCCAGGACTTCTCCAGGGTGTCACCCATCCTCTGGAACTCCCTGCCCCAACCCATCAGATTATCACCTACTCTCCTCTCCTTTAGGCGCACCCTGAAAACCCATCTCTTCAGGGAAGCCTACCTCACCCCTTGCTAACTTGCTGACCTCCTCCACTCTTCCTACCACTCCATCCCCCACAGTTATCTCCTCCTGTACCACTATCCCACCCCTTCTAGATTGTAAGCTCGAAAGAGCAGGGCCCTCGATCCCCTCATGTTTTGCATTGTATTGGTATTGTTCTGTCACATGTTCTGTCCCCCTTTGTAATGTACAGCGCTGAGTGAACTATTGGCGCTTTATAAATACTGTATAATAATAAAATAAAAATGATGTGAGGCTGACACCAGACTGACCCCATCACGAGGCGAGGCTGACACCAGACTGACCCCATAACGAGGCGAGGCTGACACCAGACTGACCCCATCACGAGGCGAGGCTGACACCAGACTGACCCCATCACGAGGTGAGGCTGACACCAGACTGACACCATCACGAGGCGAAGCTGACACCAGACTAACACCATCACGAGGCGATGCTGACACCAGACTGCCCCCATCACTAGGCGAGGCTGACACCAGACTGATCCCTTCATGATGTGAGGTTGACACCAGACTGACCCCATCACTAGGCGAGGCTGACACCAGACTGACCCCATCATGAGGCGAGGCTGACACCAGACTGACACCATCACGAGGCGAGGCTGACACCAGACTGACACCATCATGATGTGAGGCTGACACCAGACTGACCCCATCACGAGGCGAGGCTGACACCAGACTGACCCCATCATGAGGCGAGGCTGACACCAGACTGACACCATCATGATGTGAGGCTGACACCAGACTGACCCCATCACGAGGCGAGGCTGACACCAGACTGACACCATCATGATGTGAGGCTCACACCAGACTGACCTCATCACGAGGCGGGGCTGACACCAGACGGACACCATCACGAGGCGAGACTGAAACCAGACTGACACCATCACGAGGCGAGGCTGACACCAGACTGACCCCATCACGAGGCGAGGCTGACACCAGACTGACACCATCATGATGTGAGGCTGACACCAGACTGACCCCATCACGAGGCGAGACTGACACCAGACTGACCCCATCTCGAGGCGAGGCTGACACCAGACTGACACCATCATGATGTGAGGCTGACACCAGACTGACCTCATCACGAGGCGAGGGTGACACCAGACTGAACCTATCACGAGGCGAGGCTTACAAAAGACTGACCCCATCACGAGGCGAGGCTGACACCAGACTGACCCCATCACGAGGCGAGGCTGACACCAGACTGACCCCATCACGAGGCGAGGCTGACACCAGACTGACCCCATCACGAGGCGAGGCTAACACCAGACTGACACCATCATGATGTGAGGCTGACACCAGACTGACCTCATCACGAGCCGAGGCTGACACCAGACTGACCCCATCACGAGGCGAGGCTGACACCAGACTGACCCAATCATGAGGTGAGGCTGACACCAGACTGACACCATCATGATGTGAGGCTGACACCAGACTGACCCCATCACGAGGTGAGGCTGACACCAGACTGATACCATCATGATGAGAGGCTGACACCAGACTGACCCCATCACGAGGTGAGGCTGACACCAGGCTGACCCCATCACGAGGCGAGGCTGACACCAGACTGACCCCATCACGAGGCGAGGCTGACACCAGACTGACACAATCATGATGTGAGGCTGACACCAGACTGACCCCATCACAAGGCAAGGCTGACACCAGACTGACCCCATCACAAGGCGAGACTGACACCAGACTGACCCCATCACGAGGCGAAGCTGACACCAGACTGACACCATCACGAGGCGATGCTGACACCAGACTGCCCCCATCACTAGGCGAGGCTGACACCAGACTGACCCCTTCATGATGTGAGGTTGACACCAGACTGACCCCATCACTAGGCGAGGCTGACACCAGACTGACCCCATCATGAGGCGAGGCTGACACCAGACTGACACCATCATGATGTGAGGCTGACACCAGACTGACCCCATCACGTGGTGAGGCTGACACCAGACTGACCCCATCACGAGGCGAGGCTGACACCAGACTGACCCCATCACGAGGCGAGGCTGACACCAGACTGACCCCATCACGAGGCGAGGCTGACACCAGACTGACCCCATCACGAGGCGAGGCTGACACAATACTGACCCCATCACGAGGCGAGGCTGACACCAGACTGACACCATCACGAGTCGAGACTGACACCAGACTGACCCCATCACGAGGCGAGACTGACACCAGACTGACCCCATCACGATGCGAGACTGACACCAGACTGACCCCCTCACGAGGCGAGGCTGACACCAGACTGACCCCATTACGAGGCGAGGCTGACACCAGACTGACCCCATCACGAGGCGGGGCTGACACCAGACTGACCCCATCACGAGGCGAGGCTGACACCAGACTGACACCATCACGAGGCGAGGCTGACACCAGACTGACCCCATCACTAGGCGAGGCTGACACCAGACTGACCCCATCACGAGGCGAGGCTGACACCAGACTGACACCATCACGAGGCGAGGCTGACACCAGACTGACACCATCATGATGTGAGGCTGACACCAGACTGACCTCATCACGAGGCGAGGCTGACACCAGACTGACCCCATCACGAGGCGAGGCTGACACCAGACTGACCCCATCACGAGGTGAGACTGACACCAGACTGACACCATCATGATGTGAGGCTGACACCAGACTGACCCCATCACGAGGTGAGGCTGACACCAGACTGACACCATCATGATGTGAGGCTGACACCAGACTGACCCCATCACGAGGTGAGGCTGACACCAGACTGACCCCATCACGAGGCGAGGCTGACACCAGACTGACCCCATCACGAGGCGAGGCTGACACCAGACTGACACCATCATGATGTGAGGCTGACATCAGACTGACCCCATCACTAGGCGAGGCTGACACCAGACTGACACCATCACGAGGCGAGGCTGACACCAGACTGACCCCATCACGAGGCGAGGCTGACACCAGACTGACCCCATCACGAGGCGAGGCTAACACCAGACTGACACCATCACGAGGCAAGGCTGACACCAGAATGACACCATCATGAAGTGAGGCTGACACCAGACTGACCCCATCACGAGGCGAGACTGACACCAGACTGACCCCATCACGAGGCGAGACTGACACCAGACTGACCCCATCACGAGGCGAGGCTGACACCAGACTGACTCCATCACGGGGCGAGGCTGACACCAGACTGACCACATCACGAAGCGAGACTGACACCAGACAGACCCCATCACGAGGCGAGAATGACACCAGACTGACCCCATCATGATGTGAGGCTGACACCAGACTGACCCCATCACGAGGCGAGGCTGACACCTGACTGACACCATCATGAGGCGATGCTGACACCAGACTGACACCATCATGATGTGAGGCTGACACCAGACTGACCCCATCAAAGGCGAGACTGACACCAGACTGACCCCATCACGAGGCGAGACTGACACCAGACTGACACCGTCACGAGGCAAGGCTGACACCAGAGTGACACCATCATGAAGTGAGGCTGACACCAGACTGACCCCATCACGAGGCGAGACTGACACCAGACTGACCCCATCACGAGGCGAGACTGACACCAGACTGACCCCATCACGAGGCGAGGCTGACACCAGACTGACTCCATCACGGGGCGAGGCTGACACCAGACTGACCACATCACGAAGCGAGACTGACACCAGACAGACCCCATCACGAAGCGAGGCTGACACCAGACTGACCCCATCACGAGGCGAGGCTGACACCAGACTGACCCCATCACGAGGCGAGACTGACACCGGACTGACCCCATCACGAGGTGAGGCTGACACCAGACTGACACCATCATGATGTGAGGCTGACACCAGACTGACCCCATCACGAGGCGAGGCTGACACCAGACTGACCCCATCACGAGGTGAGGCTGACACCAGACTGACACCATCACGAGGCGAGGCTGACACCAGACTGACACCATCACGAGGCGATGCTGACACCAGACTGACCCCATCACTAGGCGTGGCTTACACCAGACTGACACCATCATGATGTGAGGCTGACACCAGACTGACCCCATCAAGAGGCGAGACTGACACCAGACTGACCCCATCACGAGGCGAGACTGACACCAGACTGACCCCATCACGATGCGAGACTGACACCAGACTGACACCGTCACGAGGCGAGACTGACACCAGACTGACCCCCTCACGAGGCGAGGCTGACACCAGACTGACCCCATTACGAGGCGAGGCTGACACCAGACTGACCCCATCACGAGGCGGGGCTGACACGAGACTGACCCCATCACGAGGCGAGGCTGACACCAGACTGACCCCATCACGAGGCTGACACCAGACTGACGCCATCACTAGGCGAGGCTGACACCAGACTGACACCATCACGAGGCGAGGCTGACACCAGACTGACACCATCATGATGTGAGGCTGATATCAGACTGACCCCATCACGAGGCGAGACTGACACCGGACTGACCCCATCACGAGGCGAGGCTGACACCAGACTGACACCATCATGATGTGAGGCTGATATCAGACTGACCCCATCACGAGGCGAGACTGACACCGGACTGACCCCATCACGAGGTGAGGCTGACAGCAGACTGACACCATCATGATGTGAGGCTGACACCAGACTGACCCCATCACGAGGTGAGGCTGACACCAGACTGACACCATCATGATGTGAGGCTGACACCAGACTGACCCAATCCTGAGGCGAGGCTGACACCAGACTGACACCATCATGATGTGAGGCTGAACCCAGACTGACCTCATCACGAGGCGAGACTGACACCAGACTGACCCCATCATAAGGCGAGACTGACACCAGACTGACCCCATCATGAGGCGAGGCTGACACCATACTGACACCATCACGAGGCGAGACTGACACCAGACTGACCCCATCACGAGGCGAGACTGACACCAGACTGACCCCATCACGAGGCGAGACTGACACCAGACTGACCCCATCACGAGGCGAGGCTGACACCAGACTGACCCCATCACGGGGCGAGGCTAACACCAGACTGACCCCATCACGAGGCGAGACTGACACCAGACTGACCCCATCAAGAGGCGAGACTGACACCAGACTGACCCCATGATGATGTGAGGCTGACACCAGACTGACCCCATCACGGGGCGAGGCTGACACCAGACTGACCCCATGACGCATCACGAGTCGAGACTGACACCAGACTGACCCCATCACGAGGCGAGACTGACACCAGACTGACCCCATCACGAGGCGAGGCTGACACCAGACTGACCCCATCACGGGGCGAGGCTGACACCAGACTGACCCCATCACGAGGCGAGACTGACACCAGACTGACCCCATCACGAGGCGAGACTGACACCAGACTGACCCCATCATGATGTGAGGCTGACACCAGACTGACCCCATCACGAGTCGAGGCTGACACCTGACTGACACCATCATGATGTGAGGCTGACACCAGACTGACCCCATCACGAGGCGAGGCTGACACCAGACTGACCCCATCACGAGGCGAGGCTGACACCAGACTGACCCAATCACGAGGTGAGGCTGACACCAGACTGACACCATCACGAGGCGAAGCTGACACCAGATTGACACCATCACGAGGCGATGCTGACACCAGACTGCCCCCATCACTAGGCGAGGCTGACACCAGACTGACCCCTTCATGATGTGAGGTTGACACCAGACTGACCCCATCACTAGGCGAGGCTGACACCAGACTGACCCCATCATGAGGCGAGGCTGACACCAGACTGACACCATCATGATGTGAGGCTGACACCAGACTGACCTCATCACGAGGCGGGGCTGACACCAGACGGACACCATCACGAGGCGAGACTGAAACCAGACGGACACCATCACGAGGCGAGGCTGACACCAGACTGACCCCATGACGAGGCGAGGCTGACACCAGACTGACACCATCATGATGTGAGGCTGACACCAGACTGACCCCATCACGAGGCGAGACTGACACCAGACTGACCCCATCTCGAGGCGAGGCTGACACCAGACTGACACCATCATGATGTGAGGCTGACACCAGACTGACCTCATCACGAGGCGAGGCTGACACCAGACTGACACCATCACGAGGCGAGGCTGACACCAGACTGACACCATCATGATGTGAGGCTGACACCAGACTGACCCCATCACGAGGCGAGGGTGACACCAGACTGACCCTATCACGAGGCGAGGCTTACACCAGACTGACCCCATCTCGAGGCGAGGCTGACACCAGACTGACACCATTACGATGTGAGGCTGACACCAGACTGACCCCATCACGAGGCGAGGCTGACACCAGACTGACACCATCACGAGGCGAGGCTGACACCAGACTGACACCATCACGAGGCAAGGCTGACGCCAGACTGACCCCATCGCGAGGCGAGGCTGACACCTGACTGACACCATCACGATGTGAGGCTGACACCAGACTGACCCCATCACGAGGCAAGGCTGACACCAGACTGACCCCATCACGAGGCGAGGCTGACACCAGACTGACCCCATCACGAGGCAAGGGTGACACCAGACTGACCCCATCACGAGGCGAGGCTGACACCAGACTGACCCCATTACGAGGCGAGGCTGATACCAGACTGACACCATCATGATGTGAGACTGACACCAGACTGACCCCATCACGAGGCGAGGCTGACACCAGACTGACACCATAATGATGTGAGGCTGACACCAGACTGACCCCATCACGTGGTGAGGCTGACACCAGACTTACCCCATCACGAGGCGAGGCTGACACCAGACTGACCCCATCACGAGGCGAGGCTGACACCAGACTGACCCCATCAAGAGGCGAGGCTGACCCCAGACTGACCCCATCACGAGGCGAGGCTGACACCAGACTGACACCATCACGAGTCGAGACTGACACCAGACTGACACCATCATGATGTGAGGCTGACACCAGACTGATCTCATCACGAGGCGAGGCTGACACCAGACTGACACCATCACGAGGCGAGGCTGACACCAGACTGTCACCATCATGATGTGAGGCTGACACCAGACTGACACCATCACGAGGCGAGGCTGACACCAGACTGACACCATCACGAGGCGATGCTGACACCAGACTGACCCCATCACTAGGCGTGGCTTACACCAGACTGACACCATCATGATGTGAGGCTGACACCAGACTGACCCCATCAAGAGGCGAGACTGACACCAGACTGACCCCATCACGAGGCGAGACTGACACCAGACTGACCCCATCACGATGCGAGACTGACACCAGACTGACACCGTCACGAGGCGAGACTGACACCAGACTGACCCCCTCACGAGGCGAGGCTGACACCAGACTGACCCCATTACGAGGCGAGGCTGACACCAGACTGACCCCATCACGAGGCGGGGCTGACACCAGACTGACCCCATCACGAGGCGAGGCTGACACCAGACTGACCCCATCACGAGGCTGACACCAGACTGACGCCATCACTAGGCGAGGCTGACACCAGACTGACCTCATCACGAGGCGAGGCTGACACCAGACTGACACCATCACGAGGCGAGGCTGACACCAGACTGACACCATCATGATGTGAGGCTGACACCAGACTGACCCCATCACGAGGCGAGGGTGACACCAGACTGACCCTATCACGAGGCGAGGCTTACACCAGACTGACCCCATCTCGAGGCGAGGCTGACACCAGACTGACACCATTACGATGTGAGGCTGACACCAGACTGACCCCATCACGAGGCGAGGCTGACACCAGACTGACACCATCACGAGGCGAGGCTGACACCAGACTGACACCATCACGAGGCAAGTCTGACGCCAGACTGACCCCATCGCGAGGCGAGGCTGACACCTGACTGACACCATCACGATGTGAGGCTGACACCAGACTGACCCCATCACGAGGCAAGGCTGACACCAGACTGACCCCATCACGAGGCGAGGCTGACACCAGACTGACCCCATCACGAGGCAAGGGTGACACCAGACTGACCCCATCACGAGGCGAGGCTGACACCAGACTGACCCCATCACGAGGCGAGGCTGATACCAGACTGACACCATCATGATGTGAGACTGACACCAGACTGACCCCATCACGAGGCGAGGCTGACACCAGACTGACACCATAATGATGTGAGGCTGACACCAGACTGACCCCATCACGTGGTGAGGCTGACACCAGACTTACCCCATCACGAGGCGAGGCTGACACCAGACTGACCCCATCACGAGGCGAGGCTGACACCAGACTGACCCCATCAAGAGGCGAGGCTGACCCCAGACTGACCCCATCACGAGGCGAGGCTGACACCAGACTGACACCATCACGAGTCGAGACTGACACCAGACTGACACCATCATGATGTGAGGCTGACACCAGACTGATCTCATCACGAGGCGAGGCTGACACCAGACTGACACCATCACGAGGCGAGGCTGACACCAGACTGACACCATCACGAGTCGAGACTGACACCAGACTGACACCATCATGATGTGAGGCTGACACCAGACTGATCTCATCACGAGGCGATGCTGACACCAGACTGACCCCATCACTAGGCGTGGCTTACACCAGACTGACACCATCATGATGTGAGGCTGACACCAGACTGACCCCATCAAGAGGCGAGACTGACACCAGACTGACCCCATCACGAGGCGAGACTGACACCAGACTGACCCCATCACGATGCGAGACTGACACCAGACTGACACCGTCACGAGGCGAGACTGACACCAGACTGACCCCCTCACGAGGAGAGGCTGACACCAGACTGACCCCATTACGAGGCGAGGCTGACACCAGACTGACCCCATCACGAGGCGGGGCTGACACCAGACTGACCCCATCACGAGGCGAGGCTGACACCAGACTGACCCCATCACGAGGCTGACACCAGACTGACGCCATCACTAGGCGAGGCTGACACCAGACTGACCCCATCACGAGGCGAGGCTGACACCAGACTGACACCATCACGAGGCGAGGCTGACACCAGACTGACACCATCATGATGTGAGGCTGATATTAGACTGACCCCATCACGAGGCGAGACTGACACCGGACTGACCCCATCACGAGGTGAGGCTGACACCAGACTGACACCATCATGATGTGAGGCTGACACCAGACTGACCCCATCACGAGGTGAGGCTGACACCAGACTGACCCCATCACGAGGCGAGGCTGACACCAGACTGACCCCATCATGAGGCGAGGCTGACACCAGACTGACACCATCATGATGTCAGGCTGACACCAGACTGACCCCATCCTGAGGCGAGGCTGACACCAGACTGACACCATCATGATGTGAGGCTGAACCCAGACTGACCTCATCACGAGGCGAGACTGACACCAGACTGACCCCATCATGAGGCGAGACTGACACCAGACTGACCCCATCATGAGGCGAGGCTGACACCAGACTGACACCATCACGAGGCGAGACTGACACCAGACGGACACCATCACGAGGCGAGACTGACACCAGACTGACCCCATCACGAGGCGAGGCTGACACCAGACTGACACCATAACGAGGCGAGGCTGACACCAGACTGACACCATCATGATGTGAGGCTGACACCAGACTGACCCCATCACGCATCACGAGTCGAGACTGACACCAGACTGACCCCATCACGAGGCGAGACTGACACCAGACTGACCCCATCACGAGGCGAGGCTGACACCAGACTGACCCCATCACGGGGCGAGGCTGACACCAGACTGACCCCATCACGAGGCGAGACTGACACCAGACTGACCCCATCAAGAGGCGAGACTGACACCAGACTGACCCCATCACGAGGCGAGACTGACACCAGACTGACCCCATGATGATGTGAGGCTGACACCAGTCTTACCCCATCACGGGGCGAGGCTGACACCAGACTGACCCCATCACGAGGCGAGACTGACACCAGACTGACCCCATCACGAGGCGAGACTGACACCAGACTGACCCCATCATGATGTGAGGCTGACACCAGACTGACCCCATCACGAGTCGAGGCTGACACCTGACTGACACCATCATGATGTGAGGCTGACACCAGACTGACCCCATCACGAGGCGAGGCTGACACCAGACTGACCCCATCACGAGGCGAGGCTGACACCAGACTGACCCCATCACGAGGTGAGGCTGACACCAGACTGACACCATCACGAGGCGAAGCTGACACCAGGCTGACACCATCACGAGGCGATGCTGACACCAGACTGCCCCCATCACTAGGCGAGGCTGACACCAGACTGACCCCTTCATGATGTGAGGTTGACACCAGACTGACCCCATCACTAGGCGAGGCTGACACCAGACTGACCCCATCATGAGGCGAGGCTGACACCAGACTGACCCCATCACGAGGCGAGGCTGACACCAGACTGACCCCATCACGAGGCGAGGCTGACACCAGACTGAAACCATCACGATGTGAGGCTGACACCAGACTTACCCCATCACGAGTCGAGGCTGACATCAGACTGACCCCATCACGAGTCGAGGCTGACACCAGACTGACACCATCACGAGGCGAGGCTGACACCAGACTGACACCATCATGATGTGAGGCTGACACCAGACTGACCTCATCACGAGGCGAGGCTGACACCAGACTGACACCATCACGAGGCGAGGCTGACACCAGACTGTCACCATCATGATGTGAGGCTGACACCAGACTGACCCCATCACGAGGCGAGACTGACACCAGACTGACCCCATCACGAGGCGAGGCTGACAACAGATTGACCCCATCACGAGGCGAGGCTGACACCAGACTGACCCCATCACGAGTCGAGGCTGACACCAGACTGACCCCATCACGAGGCGAGGCTGACACCAGACTGACCCCATCACGAGGCGAGACTGACACCAGACTGACCCCATCATGATGTGAGGCTGACACTAGACTGACACCATCACTAGGCGAGACTGACACCAGACTGACCCCATCACGAGGCGAGGCTGACACCAGACTGACACAATCATGATGTGAGGCTGACACCAGACTGACCCCATCACGAGGCGAGGCTGACACCAGACTGACCCTATCACTAGGCGAGGCTGACACCAGACTGACCTCATCACGAGTCGAGGCTGACACCAGACTGACTCCATCACGATGTGAGGCTGACACCAGACTGACCCCATCACGAGGTGAGGCTGTCACCAGACTGACACCATCACGAGGTGAGGCTGTCACCAGACTGACACCATCACGAGGCGAGGCTGACACCAGACGGACACCATCACGAGGCGAGGCTGACACCAGACTGACACCATCATGATGTGAGGCTGACACCAGACTGACCCCATCACGCATCACGAGTCGAGACTGACACCAGACTGACCCCATCACGAGGCGAGACTGACACCAGACTGACCCCATCACGAGGCGAGGCTGATACTAGACTGACCCCATAACGGGGCGAGGCTGACACCAGACTGACCCCATCACGAGGCGAGACTGAAACCAGACTGACCCCATCATGAGGCGAGACTGACACCAGACTGACCCCATCACGAGTCCAGACTGACACAAAACTGACCCCATGATGATGTGAGGCTGACACCAGACTAACCCCATCACGGGGCGAGGCTGACACCAGACTGACCCCATCACGAGGCGAGACTGACACCAGACTGACCCCATCACGAGGCGAGACTGACACCAGACTGACCCCATCATGATGTGAGGCTGACACCAGACTGACCCCATCACGAGTCGAGGCTGACACCTGACTGACACCATCATGATGTGAGGCTGACACCAGACTGACCCCATCACGAGGCGAGGCTGACACCAGACTGACCCCATCACGAGGTGAGTCTGACACCAGACTGACACCATCACGAGGCGAGACTGACACCAGACTGACCCCATCATGATGTGAGGCTGACACTAGACTGACACCATCACTAGGCGAGACTGACACCAGACTGACCCCATCACGAGGCGAGGCTGACACCAGACTGACACAATCATGATGTGAGGCTGACACCAGACTGACCCCATCACGAGGCGAGGCTGACACCAGACTGACCCTATCACTAGGCGAGGCTGACACCAGACTGACCTCATCACGAGTCGAGGCTGACACCAGACTGACTCCATCACGATGTGAGGCTGACACCAGACTGACCCCATCACGAGGTGAGGCTGTCACCAGACTGACACCATCACGAGGTGAGGCTGTCACCAGACTGACACCATCACGAGGCGAGGCTGACACCAGACGGACACCATCACGAGGCGAGGCTGACACCAGACTGACACCATCATGATGTGAGGCTGACACCAGACTGACCCCATCACGCATCACGAGTCGAGACTGACACCAGACTGACCCCATCACGAGGCGAGACTGACACCAGACTGACCCCATCACGAGGCGAGGCTGATACTAGACTGACCCCATAACGGGGCGAGGCTGACACCAGACTGACCCCATCACGAGGCGAGACTGAAACCAGACTGACCCCATCATGAGGCGAGACTGACACCAGACTGACCCCATCACGAGTCCAGACTGACACAAAACTGACCCCATGATGATGTGAGGCTGACACCAGACTAACCCCATCACGGGGCGAGGCTGACACCAGACTGACCCCATCACGAGGCGAGACTGACACCAGACTGACCCCATCACGAGGCGAGACTGACACCAGACTGACCCCATCATGATGTGAGGCTGACACCAGACTGACCCCATCACGAGTCGAGGCTGACACCTGACTGACACCATCATGATGTGAGGCTGACACCAGACTGACCCCATCACGAGGCGAGGCTGACACCAGACTGACCCCATCACGAGGTGAGTCTGACACCAGACTGACACCATCACGAGGCGAAGCTGACACCAGACTGACACCATCACGAGGCGATGCTGACACCAGACTGCCCCCATCACTAGGCGAGGCTGACACCAGACTGATCCCTTCATGATGTGAGGTTGACACCAGACTGACCCCATCACTAGGCGAGGCTGACACCAGACTGACCCCATCATGAGGCGAGGCTGACACCAGACTGACACCATCACGAGGCGAGGCTGACACCAGACTGACACCATCATGATGTGAGGCTGACACCAGACTGACCCCATCACGAGGCGAGGGTGACACCAGACTGAACCTATCACGAGGCGAGGCTTACAATAGACTGACCCCATCACGAGGCGAGGCTGACACCAGACTGACCCCATCACGAGGCGAGGCTGACACCAGACTGACCCCATCACGAGGCGAGGCTGACACCAGACTGACCCCATCACGAGGCGAGGCTAACACCAGACTGACACCATCATGATGTGAGGCTGACACCAGACTGACCTCATCACGAGCCGAGGCTGACACCAGACTGACCCCATCACGAGGCGAGGCTGACACCAGACTGACCCAATCATGAGGTGAGGCTGACACCAGACTGACACCATCATGATGTGAGGCTGACACCAGACTGACCCCATCACGAGGTGAGGCTGACACCAGACTGACACCATCACGAGGCGAGGCTGACACCAGACTGACACCATCACGAGGTGATGCTGACACCAGACTGACCCCATCACTAGGCGTGGCTTACACCAGACTGACACCATCATGATGTGAGGCTGACACCAGACTGACCCCATCAAGAGGCGAGACTGACACCAGACTGACCCCATCACGAGGCGAGACTGACACCAGACTGACCCCATCACGATGCGAGACTGACACCAGACTGACACCGTCACGAGGCGAGACTGACACCAGACTGACCCCCTCACGAGGCGAGGCTGACACCAGACTGACCCCATTACGAGGCGAGGCTGACACCAGACTGACCCCATCACGAGGCGGGGCTGACACCAGACTGACCCCATCACGAGGCGAGGCTGACACCAGACTGACCCCATCACGAGGCTGACACCAGACTGACGCCATCACTAGGCGAGGCTGACACCAGACTGACACCATCACGAGGCGAGGCTGACACCAGACTGACACCATCACGAGGCGAGGCTGACACCAGACTGACACCATCATGATGTGAGGCTGATATCAGACTGACCCCATCACGAGGCGAGACTGACACCGGACTGACCCCATCACGAGGCGAGGCTGACACCAGACTGACACCATCATGATGTGAGGCTGATATCAGACTGACCCCATCACGAGGCGAGACTGACACCGGACTGACACCATCACGAGGTGAGGCTGACAGCAGACTGACACCATCATGATGTGAGGCTGACACCAGACTGACCCCATCACGAGGTGAGGCTGACACCAGACTGACACCATCATGATGTGAGGCTGACACCAGACTGACCCAATCCTGAGGCGAGGCTGACACCAGACTGACACCATCATGATGTGAGGCTGAACCCAGACTGACCTCATCACGAGGCGAGACTGACACCAGACTGACCCCATCATGAGGCGAGACTGACACCAGACTGACCCCATCATGAGGCGAGGCTGACACCATACTGACACCATAACGAGGCGAGGCTGACACCAGACTGACCCCATCACGGGGCGAGGCTGACACCAGACTGACCCCATCACGAGGCGAGACTGACACCAGACTGACCCCATCACGAGGCGAGACTGACACCAGACTGACCCCATCACGAGGCGAGGCTGACACCAGACTGACCCCATCACGGGGCGAGGCTAACACCAGACTGACCCCATCACGAGGCGAGACTGACACCAGACTGACCCCATCAAGAGGCGAGACTGACACCAGACTGACCCCATGATGATGTGAGGCTGACACCAGACTGACCCCATCACGGGGCGAGGCTGACACCAGACTGACCCCATCACGCATCACGAGTCGAGACTGACACCAGACTGACCCCATCACGAGGCGAGACTGACACCAGACTGACCCCATCACGAGGCGAGGCTGACACCAGACTGACCCCATCACGGGGCGAGGCTGACACCAGACTGACCCCATCACGAGGCGAGACTGACACCAGACTGACCCCATCACGAGGCGAGACTGACACCAGACTGACCCCATCACGATGTGAGGCTGACACCAGACTGACCCCATCACGAGTCGAGGCTGACACCTGACTGACACCATCATGATGTGAGGCTGACACCAGACTGACCCCATCACGAGGCGAGGCTGACACCAGACTGACCCCATCACGAGGTGAGGCTGACACCAGACTGACACCATCACGAGGCGAAGCTGACACCAGATTGACACCATCACGAGGCGATGCTGACACCAGACTGCCCCCATCACTAGGCGAGGCTGACACCAGACTGACCCCTTCATGATGTGAGGTTGACACCAGACTGACCCCATCACTAGGCGAGGCTGACACCAGACTGACCCCATCATGAGGCGAGGCTGACACCAGACTGACACCATCATGATGTGAGGCTGACACCAGACTGACCTCATCACGAGGCGGGGCTGACACCAGACGGACACCATCACGAGGCGAGACTGAAACCAGACTGACCCCATCACGAGGCGAGACTGACACCAGACTGACCCCATCTCGAGGCGAGGCTGACACCAGACTGACACCATCATGATGTGAGGCTGACACCAGACTGACCTCATCACGAGGCGAGGCTGACACCAGACTGACACCATCACGAGGCGAGGCTGACACCAGACTGACACCATCATGATGTGAGGCTGACACCAGACTGACCCCATCACGAGGCGAGGGTGACACCAGACTGACCCTATCACGAGGCGAGGCTTACACCAGACTGACCCCATCTCGAGGCGAGGCTGACACCAGACTGACACCATTACGATGTGAGGCTGACACCAGACTGACCCCATCACGAGGCGAGGCTGACACCAGACTGACACCATCACGAGGCGAGGCTGACACCAGACTGACACCATCACGAGGCAAGGCTGACGCCAGACTGACCCCATCGCGAGGCGAGGCTGACACCTGACTGACACCATCACGATGTGAGGCTGACACCAGACTGACCCCATCACGAGGCAAGGCTGACACCAGACTGACCCCATCACGAGGCGAGGCTGACACCAGACTGACCCCATCACGAGGCAAGGGTGACACCAGACTGACCCCATCACGAGGCGAGGCTGACACCAGACTGACCCCATCACGAGGCGAGGCTGATACCAGACTGAAACCATCATGATGTGAGACTGACACCAGACTGACCCCATCACGAGGCGAGGCTGACACCAGACTGACACCATAATGATGTGAGGCTGACACCAGACTGACCCCATCACGAGGCGAGGCTGACACCAGACTGACCCCATCACGAGGCGAGGCTGACACCAGACTGACCCCATCAAGAGGCGAGGCTGACCCCAGACTGACCCCATCACGAGGCGAGGCTGACACCAGACTGACACCATCACGAGTCGAGACTGACACCAGACTGACACCATCACGAGGCGAGGCTGACACCAGACTGACACCATCATGATGTGAGGCTGATATTAGACTGACCCCATCACGAGGCGAGACTGACACCGGACTGACCCCATCACGAGGTGAGGCTGACACCAGACTGACACCATCATGATGTGAGGCTGACACCAGACTGACCCCATCACGAGGTGAGGCTGACACCAGACTGACCCCATCACGAGGCGAGGCTGACACCAGACTGACCCCATCATGAGGCGAGGCTGACACCAGACTGACACCATCATGATGTCAGGCTGACACCAGACTGACCCCATCCTGAGGCGAGGCTGACACCAGACTGACACCATCATGATGTGAGGCTGAACCCAGACTGACCTCATCACGAGGCGAGACTGACACCAGACTGACCCCATCATGAGGCGAGACTGACACCAGACTGACCCCATCATGAGGCGAGGCTGACACCAGACTGACACCATCGCGAGGCGAGACTGACACCAGACTGACCCCATCACGAGGCGAGGCTGACACCAGACTGACACCATCATGATGTGAGGCTGACACCAGACTGACCCCATCACGAGGCGAGGGTGACACCAGACTGACCCTATCACGAGGCGAGGCTTACACCAGACTGACCCCATCTCGAGGCGAGGCTGACACCAGACTGACACTATTACGATGTGAGGCTGACACCAGACTGACCCCATCACGAGGCGAGGCTGACACCAGACTGAAACCATCACGATGTGAGGCTGACACCAGACTTACCCCATCACGAGTCGAGGCTGACATCAGACTGACCCCATCACGAGTCGAGGCTGACACCAGACTGACACCATCACGAGGCGAGGCTGACACCAGACTGACACCATCATGATGTGAGGCTGACACCAGACTGACCTCATCACGAGGCGAGGCTGACACCAGACTGACACCATCACGAGGCGAGGCTGACACCAGACTGTCACCATCATGATGTGAGGCTGACACCAGACTGACCCCATCACGAGGCGAGACTGACACCAGACTGACCCCATCACGAGGCGAGGCTGACAACAGATTGACCCCATCACGAGGCGAGGCTGACACCAGACTGACCCCATCACGAGTCGAGGCTGACACCAGACTGACCCCATCACGAGGCGAGGCTGACACCAGACTGACCCCATCACGAGGCGAGACTGACACCAGACTGACCCCATCATGATGTGAGGCTGACACTAGACTGACACCATCACTAGGCGAGACTGACACCAGACTGACCCCATCACGAGGCGAGGCTGACACCAGACTGACACAATCATGATGTGAGGCTGACACCAGACTGACCCCATCACAAGGCGAGGCTGACACCAGACTGACCCTATCACTAGGCGAGGCTGACACCAGACTGACCTCATCACGAGTCGAGGCTGACACCAGACTGACTCCATCACGATGTGAGGCTGACACCAGACTGACCCCATCACGAGGTGAGGCTGTCACCAGACTGACACCATCACGAGGCGAGGCTGACACCAGACGGACACCATCACGAGGCGAGGCTGACACTAGACTGACACCATCATGATGTGAGACTGACACAAGACTGACCCCATCACGAGGCGAGGCTGACACCAGACTGACCCCATCACGAGGCGAGGCTGACACCAGACTGACCCCATCACGAGGCGAGGCTGACACCAGACTGACCCCATCACGAGGCGAGGCTGACACCTGACTGACACCATCATGATGTGAGGCTGACACCAGACTGACCCCATCACTAGGCGAGGCTGACACCAGACTGACACCATCATGATGTGAGACTGACACAAGACTGACCCCATCACGAGGCGAGGCTGACACCAGACTGACCCCATCACGAGGCGAGGCTGACACCAGACTGACCCCATCACGAGGCGAGGCTGACACCAGACTGACACCATCATGATGTGAGGCTGACACTAGACTGACCCCATCACTAGGCGAGACTGACACCAGACTGACCCCATCACTAGGCGAGACTGACACAAGACTGACACCATCATGATGTGAGGCTGACACCAGACTGACCCCATTACGAGGCGAGGCTGACACGAGACTGACCCCATCACGAGGCGAGGCTGACACCAGACTGACCCCATCACGAGGCGAGGCTGACACCAGACTGACCCCATCACGAGGCGAGACTGAAACCAGACTGACCCCATCACGAGGCGAGGCTGACACCAGACTGACCCCATCACGAGGCGAGGCTGACACCAGACTGACACCATCATGATGTGAGGCTGACACCAGACTGACCTCATCACGAGGCGAGGCTGACACCAGACTGACCCCATCACGAGTCGAGGCTGACACCAGACTGACCCCATCACGAGGCGAGGCTGACACCAGACTGACCCCATCACGAGGCGAGACTGACACCAGACTGACCCCATCATGATGTGAGGCTGACACTAGACTGACACCATCACTAGGCGAGACTGACACCAGACTGACCCCATCACGAGGCGAGGCTGACACCAGACTGACACAATCATGATGTGAGGCTGACACCAGACTGACCCCATCACGAGGCGAGGCTGACACCAGACTGACCCTATCACTAGGCGAGGCTGACACCAGACTGACCCCATCACGAGTCGAGGCTGACACCAGACTGACTCCATCATGATGTGAGGCTGACACCAGACTGACCCCATCACGAGGCGAGGCTGACACCAGACTGACCCTATCACGAGGCGAGGCTGACCCCAGACTGACCCCATCACGAGGTGAGGCTGACACCAGACTGACCCCATCACGAGGCGAGGCTGACACCAGACTGACACCATCACGAGGCGAGGCTGACACCAGACTGACCCCATCACTAGGCGAGGCTGACACCAGACTGACACCATCACGAGGCGAGGCTGACACCAGACTGACCCCATCACGAGGCGAAGCTGACACCAGACTGACCCCATCACGAGGCGAGGCTGACACCAGACTGACACCATCACGAGGCGAGGCTGACACCAGACTGACCCCGTAACGAGGCGAGACTGACACCAGACTGACCCCATCACGAGGCGAGGCCGACACCGGACTGACACCATCATGATGTGAGGCTGACACCAGACTGACACCATCATGATGTGAGGCTGACACCAGACTGACCCCATCACGAGGCGAGGCTGACACCAGACTGACCGCATCACGAGGCGAGGCTGACACCAGACTGACCCCATCACAAGGCGAAGCTGACACCTGACTGACACCATCATGATGTGAGGCTGACACCAGACTGACCCTATCATGAGGCGAGGCTGACACCAGACTGACACAATGACGAGGCGAGGCTGACACCAGACTGAAACCATCACGAGGCAAGGCTGACACCTGACTGACACCATCATGATGTGAGGCTGACACCAGACTGACACAATCACGAGGCGAGGCCGACACCGGACTGACCCCATCACGAGGCGAGGCTGACACCAGACTGACCCCATCACGAGGCGAGGCTGACACCAGACTGACCCCATCACGAGGCGAGGCTGACACCAGACTGACCCCATCACGAGGCGAGGCTGACACCAGACTGACCCGATCGCAATGTGAGGCTGACACCAGACTGACCCCATCACGGGGCGAGGCTGACACCAGACTGACACAATCATGATGTGAGGCTGACACCAGACTGACCCCATCACGAGGCGAGGCTGACACCAGACTGACCCCATCACGAGGCGAGGCTGACACCAGACTGACCCCATCACGAGGCGAGGCTGACACCAGACTGACCCCATCACGAGGCAAGACTGACACCAGACTGACCCCATCACGAGGCAAGACTGACACCAGACTGACCCCATCACGAGTCGAGACTGACACCTGACTGACACCATCATGATGTGTGGCTGACACCAGACTGACCCCATCACGAGGCGAGGCTGAAACCAGACTGACACCATCACGAGGCGAGGCTGACACCAGACTGACACCATCACGAGGCGAGACTGACACCAGACTGACCCCATCACGAGGCGAGACTGACACCAGACTGACCCCATCAGGAGGCGAGACTGGCACCAGACTGACACCATCACGAGGTGAGACTGACACCAGACTGACCCCATCACGAGGAGAGGCTGACACCAGACTGACCCCATCACGGGGCGAGGCTGACACCAGACTGACCCCATCACGAGGCGAGGCTGACCCCAGACTGACCCCATCACGAGGTGAGGCTGACACCAGTCTGACCCCATCACGAGGCGAGGCTGACACCAGACTGACCGCATCACGAGGCGAGGCTGACACCAGACTGACCCCATCACAAGGCGAAGCTGACACCTGACTGACACCATCATGATGTGAGGCTGACACCAGACTGACCCTATCATGAGGCGAGGCTGACACCAGACTGACACAATGACGAGGCGAGGCTGACACCAGACTGAAACCATCACGAGGCAAGGCTGACACCTGACTGACACCATCATGATGTGAGGCTGACACCAGACTGACACCATCACGAGGCGAGGCTGACACCAGACTGACCAAATCACGAGGCGAGGCCGACACCGGACTGACCCCATCACAAGGCGAGACTGACACCGGACTGACACCATCACGAGGCGAGGCTGACACCAGACTGACCCCATCCCTAGGCGAAGCTGACACCAGACTGACACCATCACGATGTGAGGCTGACACCAGACTGACCCCATCACGAGGCGAGGCTGACACCAGACTGACCCCATCACGAGGCGAGGCTGACACCAGAATGACCCCATCACGAGGCAAGGCTGACACCAGACTGACCTCATCACGAGGCGAGGCTGACACCAGACTGACCCCATCACGAGGCGAGGCTGACACCAGAATGACCCCATCACGAGGCAAGGCTGACACCAGACTGACCCCATCACGAGGCGAGGCTGACACCAGACTGACACCATCACGAGGCAAGGCTGACACCAGACTGACCCCATCACGAGGTGAGACTGACACCAGACTGACCCCATCACAAGGCGAGACTGACACCGGATTGACCCCATCACGAGGCAAGGCTGACACCAAACTGACCCCAAAACTAGGCGAGGCTGACACCAGACTGACCCCATCACGAGGCGAGACTGACACCAGACTGACCCCATCACGAGGCGAGACTGAAACCAGACTGAAACCATCACTAGGCGAGGCTGACACCAGACTGACCCCATCCCTAGGCGAGGCTGACACCAGACTGACACCATCACGATGTGAGGCTGACACCAGACTGACCCCATCACGAGGCGAGGCTGACACCAGACTGACCCCATCACGAGGCGAGGCTGACACCAGAATGACCCCATCACGAGGCAAGGCTGACACCAGACTGACCTCATCACGAGGCGAGGCTGACACCAGACTGACCCCATCACGAGGCGAGGCTGACACCAGAATGACCCCATCACGAGGCAAGGCTGACACCAGACTGACCCCATCACGAGGCGAGGCTGACACCAGACTGACACCATCACGAGGCAAGGCTGACACCAGACTGACCCCATCACGAGGTGAGACTGACACCAGACAGACCCCATCACAAGGCGAGACTGACACCGGATTGACCCCATCACGAGGCAAGGCTGACACCAAACTGACCCCAAAACTAGGCGAGGCTGACACCAGACTGACCCCATCACGAGGCGAGACTGACACCAGACTGACCCCATAACGAGGCGAGGCTGACACCAGACTGACCCCATCATGAGGCGAGGCTGACACCAGACTGACACGATCACGATGTGAGGCTGACTCCAGACTGACCCCATCACGAGGCGAGGCTGACACCAGACTGACACCATTACGAGGCAAGGCTGACACCAGACTGACCCCATCACGAGGCGAGGCTGACACCAGACTGACACCATCACGAGGCGAGACTGACACCAGACTGACCCCATCACGAGGCGAGACTGACACCAGACTGACACCATCACGAGGCGAGACTGACACCAGACTGACCCCATCAGGAGGCGAGACTGGCACCAGACTGACACCATCACGAGGTGAGACTGACACCAGACTGACCCCATCACGAGGAGAGGCTGACACCAGACTGACCCCATCACGGGGCGAGGCTGACACCAGACTGACCCCATCACGAGGCGAGGCTGACACCAGATTGACCCCATCACGAGGCGAGGCTGACACCAGACTGACACCATCATGATGTGAGGCTGACACCAGACTGACCCCATCACGACTCGAGGCTGACACCAGACCGACACCATCACGATGCGAGACTGACACCAGACTGACCCCATCACGAGGCGAGACTGACACCAGACTGACCCCATCACGAGGCGAGACTGACACCAGACTGACACCATCACGAGGCAAGACTGACACCAGACTGACACCATCACGAGGCGAGACTGACACCAGACTGACCCCATCACGAGGTGAGACTGACACCAGACTGACCCCATCACGAGGCGGGGCAGACACCAGACTGACCCCATCACGAGGCGAAGCTGACACCTGACTTACACCATCATGATGTGAGGCTGACACCAGACTGACCCCATCACGAGGAGAGGCTGACACCAGACTGACCACATCATGAGGCGAGGCTGACACCAGACTGACACCATCACGAGGCGAGGCTGACACCGGACTGACCCCATCACGAGGCGAAGCTGAAACCCGACTGACCCCATCACGATGCGAGGCTGACACCAGACTGACACCATCACGATGTGAGGCTGACGCCAGACTGACCCCATCACGAGGCAAGGCTGACACCAGACTGACCCCATCATGATGTGAGGCTGACACCAGACTGACCCCATCACGAGGCGAGGCTGAAACCCGACTGACCCCATCACGACGCGAGGCTGACACCAGACTGACCCCATCACGAGGCAAGGCTGACACCAGACTGACAACTTCATGATTTGAGGCTGACACCAGACTGACCCTATCACGAGGCGAGGCTGACACCAGACTGACCCCATCACGAGGCGAGGCTGACACCAGACTGACCCCATTATGAGGCGAGACTGACATCGGACTGACCCCATCATGATGTGAGCCTGACACCAGACTGACCCCATCACGAGGTGAGGCTGACACCAGACTGACACCATCACGAGGCGAGGCTGAAAGCAGACTGACCCCATCACGAGGCGAGGCTGACACCAGACTGACACCATTACGAGGCGAGACTGACATCGGAGTGACCCCATCACGAGGCGAGGCTGACACCAATATGACTCCATCACGAGGCTAGGCTGACACCAGACTGACACCATCATGATGTGAGGCTGACACCAGACTGACCGCATCACGAGGCGAGGCTGACACCTGACTGTCCCTATCACTAGGCGAGGCTGACACCAGACTGACCCCATCACGAGGCGAGGCTGACACCAGACTGACACCATCACGAAGCGAGGCTGACACCAGACTGACCCCATCACGAGGCGAGGCTGACACCAGACTGACACCATCATGATGTGAGGCTGACACCAGACTGACCCCATCACGAGGAGAGGCTGACACCAGACTGACCCCATCACGAGGCGAGGCTGACACCAGACTGACCCCATCACGAGGCGAGGCTGACACCAGACTGACACCATTACGAAGCGAGGCTGACACCAGACTGACACCATCATGAGGCGAGGCTGACACCAGACTGACCCCATCATGATGTGAGGCTGACACCAGACTGACCCCATCACTAGGCGAGGCTGACACCAGACTAACATCATCACGAGGCGAGGCTGACACCAGACTGACACCATCACGAGGCGAGGCTGACACCAAACTGACACCATCATGATGTGAGGCTGACACCAGACTGACCCCATGAAGAGGCGAGGCTGACACCAGACTGACCCCATCACGAGGCGAGGCTGACACCAGACTGACCCCATCACGAGGCGAGGCTGACACCAGACTGACACCATCATGATGTGAGGCTGACACCAGACTGACACCATCACGAGGCGAGACTGACACCAGACTGACACCATAACGAGGCGAGGCTGACACCAGACTGACACCATCACGAGGCGAGGCTGACACCAGACTGACACCATCACGAGGCGAGGCTGACACCAGACTGACCCCATCACGAGGCGAGGCTGACACCAGATTGACACCATCATGATGTGAGGCTGACACCAGACTGAACCCATCACGAGGCGAGGCTGACACCAGACTGACACCATCACGATGTGAGGCTGACACCAGACTGACCCCATCACGAGGCGAGGCTGACACCAGACTGACCCCATCACGAGGCGAGGCTGACACCAGACTGACCCCATCAAGAGGCGAGGCTGACACCAGACTGACCCCATCATGAGGCGAGACTGACACCAGACTGACCCCATCACGAGGCGAGAGCTGACACCAGACTGACCCCATCACGAGGCGAGAATGACACCAGACTGACACCATCACGATGCGAGGCTGACACCAGACTGACACCATCATGATGTGAGGCTGACACCAAACTGACACCATCACTAGGCGAGGCTGACACCAGACTGACCCCATCACGAGGCGAGGCTGACACCAGACTGACCCCATCACGAGGCGAGGCTGACACCAGACTGACACCATCACAAGGCGAGACTGACACCAGACTGACCCCATCACGATGTGAGGCTGACACCAGACTGACACCATCATGATGTGAGCCTGACACAGACTGACCCCATCACGAGGCGAGGCTGACACCAGACTGACCCCATCACGAGGCGAGACTGACACCAGACTGACACCATCACGAGGCGAGGCTGACACCAGACTGACCCCATCACGAGGCGAGGCTGACACCAGACTGACCCCATCACGAGGTGAGGCTGACACCAGACTGACCCCATCACGAAGCGAGGCTGACACCAGACTGACACCATCACGAGGCGAGGCTGACACCAGACTGACCCCATCACGAGGCGAGGCTGACACCAGACTGACACCATCATGATGTGAGGCTGACACCAGACTGACCCCATCACGAGGCGAGGCTGAAACCAGACTGACCCCATCACGAGGCGAGGCTGACACCAGACTGGCCCCATCACGAGGCGAGGCTGACACCAGACTGACCCCATCACGAGCTGAGGCTGACACCAGACTGACCCCATCACGAGGAGAGGCTGACACCAGACTGACACCATCACAAGGCGAAGCTGACACCAGACTGACACCATCATGATGTGAGGCTGACACCAGACTGACCCCATCACTAGGCGAGGCTGACACCAGACTGACCCCATCACTAGCGAGGCTGACACCAGACTGACCCCATCACGAGTCGAGGCTGACACCAGACTGACCCCATCACGAGGCGAGACTGACACCAGACTGGCCCCATCACGAGGCGAGGCTGACACCAGACTGACCCCATCACGAGGCGAGGCTGACACCAGACTGACACCATCATGATGTGAGGCTGACACCAGACTGACCCCATCACGAGGCGAGGCTGACACCAGACTGACCCCATCACGAGGCGAGGCTGACACCAGACTGACACCATCACGAGGCGAGGCTGAAACCCGACTGACCCCATCACGACGCGAGGCTGACACCAAACTGACCCCATCACGAGGCGAGGCTGACACCAGACTGACACCATCACGAGGCGAGGCTGACACCAGACTGACCCCATCACGATGCGAGGCTGACACCGGACTGACACCATCATGAGGCGAGACTGACACCAGACTGACCCCATCACGAGGCGAGGCTGACACCAGACTGACACCATCACGAGGCGAGGCTGACACCAGACTGACCCCATCACGATGTGAGGCTGACACCAGACTGACACCATCACGAGGCGAGACTGACACCAGACTGACACCATCACGAGGCGAGACTGACACCAGACTGACACCATCACGAGGCGAGGCTGACACCAGACTGACCCCATCACGAGGCGAGGCTGACACCAGACTGACCCCATCACGAGGCGAGGCTGACACCAGACTGACCCCATCACGAGGCGAGACTGACACCAGACTGACCCCATCACGAGGCGAGGCCGACACCGGACTGACCCCATCACGAGGCGAGGCCGACACCGGACTGACCCCATCACGAGGCGAGGCTGACACCAGACTGACCCCATCACGAGACAAGACTGACACCAGAATGACACCATCACGAGGCGAGGCTGACACCAGACTGACCCCATCACGAGGCGAGGCTGACACCAGACTGACCCCATCACGAGGCGAGGCTGACACCAGACTGACACCATCACGAGGCGAGGCCGACACCAGACTGACACCATCACGAGGCGAGGCTGACACCTGACTGAAACCATCATGATGTGAGGCTGACACCAGACTGACCCCATCACGAGGCGAGGCTGACACCAGACTGACCCCATCACGAGACAAGACTGACACCAGAATGACACCATCACGAGGCGAGGCTGACACCAGACTGACCCCATCACGAGGCGAGGCTGACACCAGACTGACCCCATCACGAGGCGAGGCTGACACCAGACTGACACCATCACGAGGCGAGGCTGACACCAGACTGACACCATCACGAGGCGAGGCTGACACCTGACTGAAACCATCATGATGTGAGGCTGACACCAGACTGACCACACGAGGCGAGGCTGACACCAGACTGACACCATCACGAGGCGAGGCTGACACCTGACTGAAACCATCATGATGTGAGGCTGACACCAGACTGACCCCATCACGAGGCGAGGCTGACACCAGACTGACCCCATCACTAGGCAAGGCTGACACCAGACTGACACCATCACGAGACGAGGCTGACACTAGACTGACAACATCACGAGGAGAGGCTGACACCAGAGTGACACCATCATGATGTGAGGCTGACACCAGACTGACCCCATGAAGAGTTGAGGCTGACACAAGACTGACCCCATCACGAGGCGAGGCTGACACCAGACTGACCCCATCACTAGGCGAGGCTGACACCAGACTGACACCATCACGAGACGAGGCTGACACTAGACTGACAACATCACGAGGAGAGGCTGACACCAGAGTGACACCATCATGATGTGAGGCTGACACCAGACTGACCCCATGAAGAGTTGAGGCTGACACAAGACTGACCCCATCACGAGGCGAGGCTGACACCAGACTGACCCCATCACTAGGCGAGGCTGACACCAGACTGACACCATCACGAGACGAGGCTGACACCAGACTGACACCATCACGAGGCGAGGCTGACACCAGAGTGACACCATCATGATGTGAGGCTGACACCAGACTGACCCCATGAAGAGGTGAGGCTGACACCAGACTGACCCCATCACGAGGCGAGGCTGACACCAGACTGACCCCATCACGAGGTGAGGCTGACACCAGACAGACACCATCACGAGGCGAGGCTGACACCAGACTGACCCCATCATGAGGCGAGGCTGACACCAGACTGACCCCATCACGAGGCGAGACTGACACCAGAATGACCCCATCACGAGGACGAGGCTTAAACCCGACTGACCCCATCATGACGCGAGGCTGACACCAGACTGACACCATCACGACGCGAGGCTGACACCAGACTGACACCATCACGATGTGAGGCTGACACCAGACTGACCCCATCACGAGGCGAGGCTGACACCAGACTGACCCCATCACGAGGCGAGGCTGACACCAGACTGACACCATCATGATGTGAGGCTGACACCAGACTGACCCCATCTTTAGGCGAGGCTGACACCAGACTGACACCATC
Organism: Staurois parvus; assembly: GCF_062004578.1. Classification (NCBI taxonomy): domain Eukaryota; kingdom Metazoa; phylum Chordata; class Amphibia; order Anura; family Ranidae; genus Staurois; species Staurois parvus. Next base: position 347,850 of record NW_028319736.1, on the reverse strand, counting down.
ACGAGGCGAGGCTGACACCAGACTGACACCATCACGAGGCGAGGCTGACACCAGACTGACACCATCATGATGTGAGGCTGACACCAGACTGACCCCATGAGAGGCGAGGCTGACACCAGACTGACACCATCACGAGGCGAGGCTGACACCTGACTGACACCATCATGATGTGAGGCTGACACCAGACTGACACCATCACGAGGCGAGGCTGAAACCAGACTGACCCCATCACGAGGCGAGACTGACACCGGACTGACCCCATCACGAGGCGAGGCTGACACCAGACTGACCCCATCACTATGCGAGGCTGACACCAGACTGACCCCATCATGAGGCGAGGCTGACACCAGACTGACCCCATCACGAGGCGAGGCTGACACCAGACTGACCCCATCACGAGGCGAGGCTGACACCAGACTGACCCCATCACGAGGCGAAGCTGACACCAGACTGACCCCATCACGAGGCGAGGCTGAAACCAGACTGAACCCATCACGAGGCGAGGCAGACACCAGACTGACCCCATCATGATGTGAGGCTGATACCAGACTGACCCCATCACTAGGCGAGGCTGACACCAGACTGACACCATCACGAGGCGAGGGTGACACCAGACTGACACCATCACGAGGCGAGGCTGACACCAGACTGACACCATCACGAGGCGAGGCTGACACCAAACTGACACCATCATGATGTGAGGCTGACACCAGACTGACCCCATGAAGAGGCGAGGCTGACACCAGACTGACCCCATCACGAGGCGAGGCTGACACCAGACTGACCCTATCACTAGGCGAGGCTGACACCAGACTTACACCATCACGAGGCGAGGCTGAAACCCGACTGACCCCATCACGACGCGAGGCTGACACCAGACTGACCCCATCACGAGGCGAGGCTGAAACCAGACTGAACCCATCACGAGGCGAGGCAGACACCAGACTGACCCCATCACGACGCGAGGCTGACACCAGACTGACCCCATCACGAGGCGAGGCTGAAACCAGACTGAACCCATCACGAGGCGAGGCTGACACCAGACTGACCCCATCACTAGGCGAGGCTGACACCAGACTGACACCATCATGATGTGAGGCTGACACCAGACTGACCCCATGAAGAGGCGAGGCTGACACCAGACTGACCCCATCATGAGGCGAGACTGACACCAGACTGACCCCATCACGAGGCGAGACTGACACCAGACTGACCCCATCACGAGGCGAGACTGACACCAGACTGACCCCATCACGAGGCGAGACTGACACCAAACTGAACCCATCACGAGGCGAGGCTGACACCAGACTGACACCATCATGATGTGAGGCTGACACCAGACTGACCCCATCACGAGGCGAGGCTGACACCAAACTGACCCCATCAGGAGGTGAGGCTGACACCAGACTGACACCATCATGATGTGAGGCTGACTCCAGACTGACCCCATCACTAGCGAGGCTGACACCAGACTGACCCCATCACGAGGCGAGACTGACACCAGACTGACCCCATCACGATTCGAGACTGACACCAGACTGACCCCATCACGAGGCGAGACTGACACCAGACTGACCCCATCACAAGGCGAGGCTGACACAAGACTGACACCATCATGATGTGAGGCTGACACCAGACTGACCCCATCACGAGGCGAGGCTGACACCAGACTGACCCCATCATGAGGCGAGGCTGACACCAGACTGACACCATCATGATGTGAGGCTGACACCAGACTGACCCCATCACGAAGCGAGGCTGACACCAGACTGACCCCATCACGAGTCGAGGCTGACACCAGACTGACCCTATCACTAGGCGAGGCTGACACCAGACTGACACCATCACGATGTGAGGCTGACACCAGACTGACACCATCTCGATGTGAGGCTGACACCAGACTGACCCCATCACGAGGCGAGGCTGACACCAGACTGACCCCATCACGAGGCGAGGCTGACACCAGACTGACCCCATCACCAGGCGAGGCTGACACCAGACTGACCCCATCACGAGGCGAGGCTGACGCCAGACTGACACCATCACGAGGCGAAGCTGACACCAGACTGACCCCATCACGAGGCGAGGCTGAAACCAGACTGAACCCATCATGAGGCGAGGCAGACACCAGACTGACCCCATCATGATGTGAGGCTGACACCAGACTGACCCCATCACTAGGCGAGGCTGACACCAGACTGACACCATAATGATGTGAGGCTGACACCAGACTGACCCCATGAAGAGGCGAGGCTGACACCAGACTGACCCCATCACGAGGCGAGGCTGACACCAGACTGACCCCATCACGAGGCGAGGCTGACACCAGACTTACAGCATCATGATGTGAGGCTGACACCAGACTGACCCCATCACGATGTGAGGCTGACACCAGACTGACACCATCACGAGGCGAAAATGACACCAGACTGACCCCATCACGATGTGAGGCTGAAACCAGACTGACACCATCACGAGGCGAGACTGACACCAGACTGACCCCATCACGACGCGAGGCTGACACCAGACTGACCCCATCAAGAGGCGAGGCTGACACCAGACTGACCCCATCACGAGGCGAGGCTGACACCAGACTGACCCCATCACGAGGCGAGGCTGACACCAGACTGACCCCATCACGAGGCGAGGCTGACACCAGACTGACACCATCACGAGGCGAGGCTGACACCAGACTGACACCATCATGATGTGAGGCTGACTCCAGACTGACCCCATCACTAGCGAGGCTGACACCAGACTGACCCCATCACGAGGCGAGACTGACACCAGACTGACCCCATCACGAGGCGAGACTGACACCAGACTGACCCCATCACGAGGCGAGACTGACAACAGACTGACCCCATCACGAGGCGAGGCTGACACCAGACTGACACCATCATGATGTGAGGCTGACACCAAACTGACCCCATCACGAGGCTAGGCTGACACAAGACTGACCACATCAGGAGGTGAGGCTGACACCAGACTGACACCATCATGATGTGAGGCTGACTCCAGACTGACCCCATCACTAGCGAGGCTGACACCAGACTGACCCCATCACGAGGCGAGACTGACACCAGACTGACCCCATCACGAGGCGAGACTGACACCAGACTGATCCCATCACGAGGCGAGACTGAAAACAGACTGACCCCATCACAAGGCGAGGCTGACACAAGACTGACACCATCATGATGTGAGGCTGACACCAGACTGACCACATCACGAGGCGAGGCTGACACCAGACTGACCCCATCACGAGGCGAGCCTGACACCAGACTGACACCATCATGATGTGAGGCTGACACCAGACTGACCCCATCACGAAGCGAGGCTGACACCAGACTGACCCCATCACGAGTCGAGGCTGACTCCAGACTGACCCTATCACTAGGCGAGGCTGACACCAGACTGACACCATCACGAGGCGAGGCTGAAACCCGACTGACCCCATCACGACGCGAGGCTGACACCAGACTGACACCATCACGATGTGAGGCTGACACCAGACTGACCCCATCACGAGGCGAGGCTGACACCAGACTGACACCATCACGAGGCGAGGCTGACACCAGACTGACCCCATCACGAGGCGAGGCTGACACCAGACTGACCCCATCACGAGGCGAGGCTGACACCAGACTGACACCATCAGGATGTGAGGCTGACACCAGACTGACACCATCAGGATGTGAGGCTGACACCAGACTGACCCCATCACGAGGCGAGGCTGACACCAGACTGACCCCATCACGAGGCGAGGCTGACACCGGACTGACACCATCACGAGGCGAGGCTGACACCAGACTGACACCATCACGAGGCGAGGCTGACACCAGACTGACCCCATCACGAGGCGAGGCCGACACCGGACTGACCCCATCACAAGGCGAGACTGACACCGGACTGACCCCATCACGAGGCGAGGCTGACACCAGACTGACCCCATCACTAGGCGAGACTGACACCAGACTGACCCCATCACGAGGCGAGACTGACACCAGACTGACCCCATCACGAGGCGAGGCTGACACCAGACTGACATCATCACGAGGCGAGGCTGACACCAGACTGACCTCATCACGAGGCGAGACTGACACCGGACTGACCCCATCACGAGGCTAGACTGACACCGGACTGACCCCATCACGAGGCGAGGCTGACACCAGACTGACACCATCACGAGGCGATGCTGACACCAGACTGACCCCATCACGAGGCGAAGCAACACCAGACTGACCCCATCACGAGGCGAGGCTGACACCAGACTGACCCCATCACGAGGCGAGGCTGACACCAGACTGACCCCATCACGAAGCGAGGCTGACACCAGACTGACACCATCACAAGGCGAAGCTGACACAAGATTGACACCATCATGATGTGAGGCTGACACCAGACTGACCCCGTCACGGGGCGAGGCTGACACCAGACTGACCCCATCACGGGGCGAGGCTGACACCAGACTGACCCCATCACTAGGCGAGGCTGACACCAGACTGACCCCATGACGAGGCGAGACTGACTCCATACTGACCCCATCATGTTGTGAGGCTGACACCAGACTGACCCCATCACGAGGCGATGCTGACACCAGACTGACGCCATCACGAGGCGAGACTGACACCAGACTGACCCCATCACGAGGCGAGACTGACACCAGACTGACCCCATCACGGGACGAGACTGACACCAGACTGACCCCATCACGAGGCGAGACTGACACCAGACTGACACCATCACGAGGCGAGACTGACACCAGACTGACCCCATCATGATGTGAGGCTGACACCAGACTGACCCCATCACGAGGCGATGCTGACACCAGACTGACCCCTTCATGAGGTGAGACTGACACCAGATTGACCCCATCACGAGGCGAGGTTGACACCAGACTGACCCCGTCACGAGGCAAGGCTGACACCAGACTGACCCAATCACTAGGGGAGGCTGACACCAGACTGACCCCATCACGAGGCGAGGCTGACACCAGACTGACCCCATCACGAGGCGAGGCTGACACCAGACTGACCCCATCACGAGGCGAGGCTGACACCAGACTGACCCCATCACGAAGCGAGGCTGACACCAGACTGACACCATCACAAGGCGAAGCTGACACAAGATTGACACCATCATGATGTGAGGCTGACACCAGACTGACCCCGTCACGGGGCGAGGCTGACACCAGACTGACCCCATCACGGGGCGAGGCTGACACCAGACTGACCCCATCACGAGACGAGACTGACACCAGACTGACCCCATCAAGAGGCGAAGCTGATACCAGACTGACCCCATCACGAGGCGAGGCTGAAACCAGACTGACCCCGTCACGAGGCAAGGCTGACACCAGACTGACCCAATCACAAGGCGAGGCTGACACCAGACTGACACCATCACGAGGCGAGGCAGACACCAGACTGACCCCATCACGAGGCGAGACTGACACCGGACTGACCCCATCACGAGGCGAGGCTGACACCAGACTGACCCCATCATGAGGCGAGGCTGACACCAGACTGACACGATCACGAGGCGAGGCTGACACCAGACTGACACCATCATGATGTGAGGCTGACACCAGACTGACCCCATCACTAGACACGGCTGACACCAGGCTGACCCCATGACGAGGCGAGACTGACTCCAGACTGACCCCATCATGTTGTGAGGCTGACACCAGACTGACCCCATCACGAGGCGATGCTGACACCAGACTGACGCCATCACGAGGCGAGACTGACACCAGACTGACCCCATCACGAGGCGAGACTGACACCAGACTGACCCCATCACGGGACGAGGCTGACACCAGACTGACCCCATCACGAGGCGAGACTGACACCAGACTGACACCATCACGAGGCGAGACTGACACCAGACTGACCCCATCACGAGGCGAGGCTGACACCAGACTGACCCCATCACGAGTTGGGGCTGACACCAGACTGACCCCATCACGAGGCGAGGCTGACACCAGACTGACACCATCACGAGTCGAGGCTGACACCAGACTGACACCATCACGAGACGAGGCTGACACCAGACTGACACCATCATGATGTGAGGCTGACACCAGACTGACCCCATCACGAGGCGAGACTGACACCGGACTGACCCCATCACGAGGCGAGGCTGACACCAGACTGACACCATCATGATGTGAGGCTGACACCAGACTGACCCCGTCACGGGGCGAGGCTGACACCAGACTGACCCCATCACGAGGCGATACTGACACCAGACTGACCCCATCACGGGACGAGGCTGACACCAGACTGACCCCATCACGAGGCGAGACTGACACCGGACTGACCCCATCACGAGGCGAGGCTGACACCAGACTGACACCATCATGATGTGAGGCTGACACCAGACTGACACCATCACGAGGCGAGACTGACACCAGACTGACCCCATCACGAGGCGTGGCTGACACCAGACTGACCCCATCATGATGTGAGGCTGACACCAGACTGACCCCATCACTAGGCGAGACTGACACCAGACTGACCCCATCACGAGGCGATACTGACACCAGACTGACCCCATCACGGGACGAGGCTGACACCAGACTGAACCCATCACGAGACGAGACTGACACCAGACTGACCCCATCACGAGGCGAGACTGACACCAGACTGACCCCATCATGATGTGAGGCTGACACCAGACTGACCCCATCACGAGGCGAGGCTGACACCAGACTGACCCCATCACGAGGCGAGGCTGACACCAGACTGACCCCATCACGAGACTAGACTGACACCAGACTGACCCCATCAAGAGGCGAGGCTGACACCAGACTGACCCCGTCACGAGGCGAGGCTGACACCAGACTGACCCCGTCACGAGGCGAGGCTGACACCAGACTGACCCAATCACGAGGCGAGGCTGACACCAGACTGACCCCATCACGAGGCGAGACTGACACCGGACTGACCCCATCACGAGGCGAGGCTGACACCAGACTGACACCATCATGATGTGAGGCTGACACCAGACTGACACCATCACGAGGTGAGGCTGACACCAGACTGACTCCATCACGAGGCGAGGCTGACACCAGACTGACTCCATCACGAGGCGAGGCTGACACCAGACTGACCCCATCACGAGGCGATGCTGACACCAGTCTTACCCAATCACGAGGCGAGGCTGACACCAGACTGACACCATCACAAGGCGAAGCTGACACCAGTTTGACACCATCATGATGTGAGGCTGACACCAGACTGACCCCGTCACGGAGCGAGGCTGACACCAGACTGACCCCATCACGAGGCGAGGCTGACACCAGACTGACACCGTCACGAGGCGAGGCTGACTCCAGACTGACCCCATCACGAGGCGAGGCGGACACCGGACTGACCCCATCACGAGGCGAGGCTGACACCAGACTGACTCCATCACGAGGCGAGGCTGACACCAGACTGACCCCATCACGAGGCGAGACTGACACCAGACTGACCCCATCATGATGTGAGGCTGACACCAGACTGACCCCATCACGAGGCGATGCTGACACCAGACTGACCCCATCACGAGGCGAGGCTGACACCAGACTGACCCCATCACTAGCGAGGCTGACACCAGACTGACCCCATCACTAGCGAGGCTGACACCGGACTGACCCCATCACGAGGCGAGGCTGACACCAGACTGACACCATCATGATGTGAGGCTGACACCAGACTGACCCCATCACGAGGCGATGCTGACACCAGATTGACACCATCATGAAGTGAGGCTGACACCAGACTGACCCCGTCACGGAGCGAGGCTGACACCTGACTGACCCCATCACGAGGCGAGGCTGACACCAGACTGACACCGTCACGAGGCGAGGCTGACTCCAGACTGACCCCAACACGAAGCGAGGCGGACACCGGACTGACCCCATCACGAGGCGAGGCTGACACCAGACTGACGCCATCACGAGGCGAGGCTGACACCAGACTGACCCCATCACGAGGCGAGACTGACACCAGACTGACCCCATCATGATGTGAGGCTGACACCAGACTGACCCCATCACGAGGCGATGCTGACACCAGTCTTACCCAATCACGAGGTGAGGCTGACACCAGACTGATACCATCACAAGGCGAAGCTGACACCAGTTTGTCACCATCATGATGTGAGGCTGACACCAGACTGACCCCGTCACAGAGCGAGGCTGACACCAGACTGACCCCATCACGAGGCGAGGCTGACACCAGACTGACACCGTCACGAGGCGAGGCTGACTCCAGACTGACACCATCATGATGTGAGGCTGACACCAGACTGACACCATCACAAGGTGAGACTGACACCAGACTGACCCCATCATGAGGCGATGCTGACACCAGACTGACCCCATCATGAGGCGAGGCTGACACCAGACTGACACCATCACAAGGCGAAGCTGACACCAGATTGACACCATCATGATGTGAGGATGACACCAGACTGACCCCGTCACGGAGCGAGGCTGACACCAGACTGACCCCATCACGAGGCGAGACTGACACCAGACTGACACCATCACTAGGCGAGACTGACACCAGACTGACCCAATCACGAGGCGAGACTGACACCAGACTGACCCCATCATGAGGCGAAGCTGACACCAGACTGACCCCATCACGAGGCGAGACTGACACCAGACTGACCCCATCACGAGGCGAGACTGACACCAGACTGACCCCATCATGATGTGAGGCTGACACCAGACTGAGCCCATCACGAGGCGAGGCTGACAGCAGACTGACCCCATCACTAGGCGAGGCTGACACCAGACTGACCCCATCACGAGGCGAGGCTGACACCAGACTGACCCCATCACTAGGCGAGGCTGACACCAGACTGACCCCATCACGAGGCGAGACTGACACCAGACTTAACCCATCACGAGGCAAGGCTGACACCAGACTGACACCATCACAAGGCGAAGCAGACACCAGATTGACACCATCATGATGTGAGGCTGACACCAGACGGACCTCATCACGGGACGAGGCTGACACCAGACTGACCCCATCACGAGGCGACACTGACACCAGACTGACACCATCACGAGGCGAGACTGACACCAGACTGACCCCATCACGAGGCGAGACTGACACCAGACTGACCCCATCTCAAGGCGAGACTGACACCAGACTGACACCATCACAAGGCGAAGCTGACACCAGATTGACACCATCATGATGTGAGGCTGATACCAGACGGACCTCATCACGGGACGACACTGACACCAGACTGACACCATCACGAGGCGAGACTGACACCAGACTGAAACCATCACGAGACGAGACTGACACCAGACTGACCCCATCAAGAGGCGAGGCTGACACCAGACTGACCCCATCACGAGGCGAGGCTGAAACCAGACTGACCCCGTCACGAGGCGAGGCTGACACCAGACTGACCCCGTCACGAGGCGAGGCTGACACCAGACTGACCCCATCACGAGGCGAGACTGACACCGGACTGACCCCATCACGAGGCGAGGCTGACACCAGACTGACACCATCATGATGTGAGGCTGACACCAGACTGACACCATCACGAGGCTAGGCTGACACCAGACTGACCCCATCAGGAGGTGAGGCTGACACCAGACTGACACCATCATGATGTGAGGCTGACTCCAGACTGACCCCATCACTAGCGAGGCTGACACCAGACTGACCCCATCACGAGGCGAGGCTGACACCAGACTGACCCCATCATGATGTGAGGCTGACACCAGACTGACCCCATCACGAGGCTAGGCTGACACCAGACTGACCCCATCATGAGGCGAGGCTGACACCAGACTGACACCATCATGATGTGAGGCTGACACCAGACTGACCCCATCACGAGGCGAGGCTGACACCAGACTGACACCATCATGATGTGAGGCTGACACCAGACTGACCTCATCACGAGGCGGGGCTGACACCAGACGGACACCATCACGAGGCGAGACTGAAACCAGACGGACACCATCACGAGGCGAGGCTGACACCAGACTGACCCCATCACGAGGCGAGGCTGACACCAGACTGACACCATCATGATGTGAGGCTGACACCAGACTGACCCCATCACGAGGCGAGGGTGACACCAGACTGACCCTATCACAAGGCGAGACTTACACCAGACTGACCCCATCTCGAGGCGAGGCTGACACCAGACTGACACCATTACGATGTGAGGCAGACACCAGACTGACCCCATCACGAGGCGAGACTGACACCAGACTGACCCCATCTCGAGGCGAGGCTGACACCAGACTGACACCATCATGATGTGAGGCTGACACCAGACTGAACTCATCACGAGGCGAGGCTGACACCAGACTGACACCATCACGAGGCGAGGCTGACACCAGACTGACACCATCATGATGTGAGGCTGACACCAGACTGACCCCATCACGAGGCGAGGGTGACACCAGACTGACCCCATCACGAGGCGATGCTGACACCAGATTGACACCATCATGAAGTGAGGCTGACACCAGACTGACCCCGTCACGGAGCGAGGCTGACACCAGACTGACCCCATCACGAGGCGAGACTGACACCAGACTGACCCCATCTCGAGGCGAGGCTGACACCAGACTGACACCATCATGATGTGAGGCTGACACCAGACTGAACTCATCACGAGGCGAGGCTGACACCAGACTGACACCATCACGAGGCGAGGCTGACACCAGACTGACACCATCATGATGTGAGGCTGACACCAGACTGACCCCATCACGAGGCGAGGGTGACACCAGACTGACCCCATCACGAGGCGATGCTGACACCAGATTGACACCATCATGAAGTGAGGCTGACACCAGACTGACCCCGTCACGGAGCGAGGCTGACACCTGACTGACCCCATCACGAGGCGAATCTGACACCAGACTGACACCGTCACGAGGCGAGGCTGACTCCAGACTGACCCCAACACGAAGCGAGGCGGACACCGGACTGACCCCATCACGAGGCGAGGCTGACACCAGACTGACGCCATCACGAGGCGAGGCTGACACCAGACTGACCCCATCACGAGGCGAGACTGACACCAGACTGACCCCATCATGATGTGAGGCTGACACCAGACTGACCCCATCACGAGGCGATGCTGACACCAGTCTTACCCAATCACGAGGTGAGGCTGACACCAGACTGATACCATCACAAGGCGAAGCTGACACCAGTTTGACACCATCATGATGTGAGGCTGACACCAGACTGACCCCGTCACAGAGCGAGGCTGACACCAGACTGACCCCATCACGAGGCGAGGCTGACACCAGACTGACACCGTCACGAGGCGAGGCTGACTCCAGACTGACCCCATCACGAGGCGAGGCGGACACCGGACTGACCCCATCACGAGGCGAGGCTGACACCAGACTGACCCCATCACGAGGCGAAGCTGACACCAGACTGACCACATCACTAGCGAGGCTGACACCAGACTGACCCCATCACTAGCGAGGCTGACACCGGACTGACCCCATCACGAGGCGAGGCTGACACCAGACTGACACCATCATGATGTGAGGCTGACACCAGACTGACACCATCACAAGGCGAGACTGACACCAGACTGACCCCATCATGAGGCGATGCTGACACCAGACTGACCCCATCATGAGGCGAGGCTGACACCAGACTGACACCATCACAAGGCGAAGCTGACACCAGATTGACACCATCATGATGTGAGGATGACACCAGACTGTCCCCGTCACGGAGCGAGGCTGACACCAGACTGACCCCATCACGAGGCGAGACTGACACCAGACTGACACCATCACTAGGCGAGACTGACACCAGACTGACCCAATCACGAGGCGAGACTGACACCAGACTGACCCCATCATGAGGCGAAGCTGACACCAGACTGACCCCATCACGAGGCGAGACTGACACCAGACTGACCCCATCACGAGGCGAGACTGACACCAGACTGACCCCATCATGATGTGAGGCTGACACCAGACTGAGCCCATCACGAGGCGAGGCTGACAGCAGACTGACCCCATCACTAGGCGAGGCTGACACCAGACTGACCCCATCACGAGGCGAGGCTGACACCAGACTGACCCCATCACGAGGCGAGGCTGACACCAGACTGACCCCATCACGAGGCGAGACTGACACCAGACTTAACCCATCACGAGGCAAGGCTGACACCAGACTGACACCATCACAAGGCGAAGCTGACACCAGATTGACACCATCATGATGTGAGGCTGACACCAGACGGACCTCATCACGGGACGAGGCTGACACCAGACTGACCCCATCACGAGGCGACACTGACACCAGACTGACACCATCACGAGGCGAGACTGACACCAGACCGACCCCATCACGAGGCAAGACTGACACCAGACTGACCCCATCTCAAGGCGAGACTGACACCAGACTGACACCATCACAAGGCGAAGCTGACACCAGATTGACACCATCATGATGTGAGGCTGACACCAGACGGACCTCATCACGGGACGACACTGACACCAGACTGACACCATCACGAGGCGAGACTGACACCAGACTGACCCCATCATGAGACGAGACTGACACCAGACTGACCCCATCAAGAGGCGAGGCTGACACCAGACTGACCCCATCACGAGGCGAGGCTGAAACCAGACTGACCCCGTCACGAGGCGAGGCTGACACCAGACTGACCCAATCACGAGGCGAGGCTGACACCAGACTGACCCCATCACGAGGCGAGACTGACACCGGACTGACCCCATCACGAGGCGAGGCTGACACCAGACTGACACCATCATGATGTGAGGCTGACACCAGACTGACCCCATCACGCATCACGAGTCGAGACTGACACCAGACTGACCCCATCACGAGGCGAGACTGACACCAGACTGACCCCATCACGAGGCGAGGCTGACACCAGACTGACCCCATCACGGGGCGAGGCTGACACCAGACTGACCCCATCACGAGGCGAGACTGACACCAGGCTGACCCCATCACTAGGCGAGACTGACACCAGACTGACCCCATCACGAAGCGAGACTGACACCAGACTGACCCCATGATGATGTGAGGCTGACACCAGACTGACCCCATCACGGGGCGAGGCTGACACCAGACTGACCCAATCACGAGGCAAGACTGACACCAGACTGACCCCATCACGAGGCGAGACTGACACCAGACTGAACCCATCATGATGTGAGGCTGACACCAGACTGACCCCATCACGAGTCGAGGCTGACACCTGACTGACACCATCATGATGTGAGGCTGACACCAGACTGCCCCCATCACTAGGCGAGGCTGACACCAGACTGACCCCTTCATGATGTGAGGTTGACACCAGACTGACCCCATCACTAGGCGAGGCTGACACCAGACTGACCCCATCATGAGGCGAGGCTGACACCAGACTGACACCATCACGAGGCGAGGCTGACACCAGACTGACCCCATCATGATGTGAGGCTGACACCAGACTGACCCCATCACGAGGCTAGGCTGACACCAGACTGACCCCATCATGAGGCGAGGCTGACACCAGACTGACACCATCATGATGTGAGGCTGACACCAGACTGACCCCATCACGAGGCGAGGCTGACACCAGACTGACACCATCATGATGTGAGACTGACACCAGACTGACCTCATCACGAGGCGGGGCTGACACCAGACGGACACCATCACGAGGCGAGACTGAAACCAGACGGACACCATCACGAGGCGAGGCTGACACCAGACTGACCCCATCACGAGGCGAGGCTGACACCAGACTGACACCATCATGATGTGAGGCTGACACCAGACTGACCCCATCACGAGGCGAGGGTGACACCAGACTGACCCTATCACAAGTCGAGACTTACACCAGACTGACCCCATCTCGAGGCGAGGCTGACACCAGACTGACACCATTACGATGTGAGGCTGACACCAGACTGACCCCATCACGAGGCGAGACTGACACCAGACTGACCCCATCTCGTGGCGAGGCTGACACCAGACTGACACCATCATGATGTGAGGCTGACACCAGACTGAACTCATCACGAGGCGAGGCTGACACCAGACTGACACCATCACGAGGCGAGGCTGACACCAGACTGACACCATCATGATGTGAGGCTGACACCAGACTGACCCTATCACGAGGCGAGGCTTACACCAGACTGACCCCATCTCGAGGCGAGGCTGACACCAGACTGACACCATTACGATGTGAGGCTGACACCAGACTGACCCCATCACGAGGCGAGGCTGACACCAGACTGACACCATCACGAGGCGAGGCTGACACCAGACTGACACCATCACGAGGCAAGGCTGACGCCAGACTGACCCCATCGCGAGGCGAGGCTGACACCTGACTGACACCATCACGATGTGAGGCTGACACCAGACTGACCCCATCACGAGGCGAGGCTGACACCAGACTGACCCCATCACGAGGCGAGGCTGACACCAGACTGACCCCATCACGAGGCAAGGGTGACACCAGACTGACCCCATCACGAGGCGAGGCTGACACCAGACTGACACCATCACGAGTCGAGACTGACACCAGACTGACCCCATCACGAGGCGAGGCTAACACCAGACTGACACCATCATGATGTGAGGCTGACACCAGACTGACCTCATCACGAGGCGAGGCTCACACCAGACTGACCCCATCACGAGGCGAGGCTGACACCAGACTGACCCCATCATGAGGTGAGGCTGACACCAGATTGACACCATCATGATTTGAGGCTGACACCAGACTGACACCATCATGATGTGAGGCTGACACCAGACTGACCCCATCACGAGGTGACGCTGACACCAGACTGACCCCATCACGAGGCGAGGCTGACACCAGACTGAACCCATCACGAGGCGAGGCTGACACCAGACTGACACCATCATGATGTGAGGCTGACACCAGACTGACCCCATCACGAGGCAAGGCTGACACCAGACTGACACCATTATGATGTGAGGCTGACACCAGACTGACCTCATCACGAGGCGAGGCTGACACCAGACTGACCCCATCACGAGGCGAGACTGACACCAGACTGACACCGTCACGAGGCGAGACTGACACTAGACTGACCCCATCACGAGGTGAGGCTGACACCAGACTGACCCCATCACGAGGCGAGGCTGACACCAGACTGACCCCATCACGAGGCGAGGCTGACACCAGACTGACACCATCATGATGTGAGGCTGACACCAGACTGACCCCATCACGAGGCAAGGCTGACACCAGACTGACACCATTATGATGTGAGGCTGACACCAGACTGACCTCATCACGAGGCGAGGCTGACACCAGACTGACCCCATCACGAGGTGAGGCTGACACCATCACGAGGCGAGGCTGACACCAGACTGACACCATCACGAGGCGATGCTGACACCAGACTGACCCCATCACTAGGCGAGGCTGACACCAGACTGACACCATCACGAGGCGAGGCTGACACCAGACTGACCCCATCACGAGGCGAGGCTGACACCAGACTGACCCCATCACGAGGCGAGGCTAACACCAGACTGACACCATCACGAGGCAAGGCTGACACCAGACTGACACCATCATGATGTGAGGCTGACACAAGACTGACCCCATCACGAGGCGAGACTGACACCAGACTGACCCCATCACGAGGCGAGACTGACACCAGACTGACCCCATCACGAGGCGAGGCTGACACCAGACTGACCCCATCACGAGGCGAGGGTGACACCAGACTGACCCTATCACGAGGCGAGGCTTACACCAGACTGACCCCATCTCGAGGCGAGGCTGACACCAGACTGACACCATTACGATGTGAGGCTGACACCAGACTGACCCCATCACGAGGCGAGACTGACACCAGACTGACCCCATCTCGAGGCGAGGCTGACACCAGACTGACACCATCATGATGTGAGGCTGACACCAGACTGACCTCATCACGAGGCGAGGCTGACACCAGACTGACACCATCACGAGGCGAGGCTGACACCAGACTGACACCATCATGATGTGAGGCTGACACCAGACTGACCCCATCACGAGGCGAGGGTGACACCAGACTGACCCTATCACGAGGCGAGGCTTACACCAGACTGACCCCATCTCGAGGCGAGGCTTACACCAGACTGACACCATTACGATGTGAGGCTGACACCAGACTGACCTCATCACGAGGCGAGGCTGACACCAGACTGACACCATCACGAGGCGAGGCTGACACCAGACTGACACCATCATGATGTGAGGCTGACACCAGACTGACCCCATCACGAGGCGAGGGTGACACCAGACTGACCCCATCTCGAGGCAAAGCTGACACCAGACTGACACCATTACGATGTGAGGCTGACACCAGACTGACCCCATCACGAGGCGAGGCTGACACCAGACTGACACCATCACGAGGCGAGGCTGACACCAGACTGACACCATCATGATTTGAGGCTGACACCAGACTGACACCATCATGATGTGAGGCTGACACCAGACTGACCCCATCACGAGGTGACGCTGACACCAGACTGACCCCATCACGAGGCGAGGCTGACACCAGACTGACCCCATCACGAGGCGAGGCTGACACCAGACTGACACCATCATGATGTGAGGCTGACACCAGACTGACCCCATCACGAGGCAAGGCTGACACCAGACTGACACCATTATGATGTGAGGCTGACACCAGACTGACCTCATCACGAGGCGAGGCTGACACCAGACTGACCCCATCACGAGGCGAGACTGACACCAGACTGACACCGTCACGAGGCGAGGCTGACACCAGACTGACCCCATCACGAGGCAAGGCTGACACCAGACTGACCCCATCACGAGGCGAGGCTGACACCAGACTGACCCCATCACGAGGCAAGGCTGACACCAGACTGACACCATTATGATGTGAGGCTGACACCAGACTGACCTCATCACGAGGCGAGGCTGACACCAGACTGACCCCATCACGAGGTGAGGCTGACACCATCACGAGGCGAGGCTGACACCAGACTGACACCATCACGAGGCGATGCTGACACCAGACTGACACCATCACGAGGCGATGCTGACACCAGACTGACCCCATCACTAGGCGAGGCTGACACCAGACTGACACCATCACGAGGCGAGGCTGACACCAGACTGACCCCATCACGAGGCGAGGCTGACACCAGACTGACCCCATCACGAGGCGAGGCTAACACCAGACTGACACCATCACGAGGCAAGGCTGACACCAGACTGACACCATCATGATGTGAGGCTGACACCAGACTGACCCAATCACGAGGCGAGACTGACACCAGACTGACCCCATCACGAGGCGAGACTGACACCAGACTGACCCCATCACGAGGCGAGGGTGACACCAGACTGACCCTATCACGAGGCGAGGCTTACACCAGACTGACCCCATCTCGAGGCGAGGCTGACACCAGACTGACACCATTACGATGTGAGGCTGACACCAGACTGACCCCATCACGAGGCGAGACTGACACCAGACTGACACCATCATGATGTGAGGCTGACACCAGACTGACCTCATCACGAGGCGAGGCTGACACCAGACTGACACCATCACGAGGCGAGGCTGACACCAGACTGACACCATCATGATGTGAGGCTGACACCAGACTGACCCCATCACGAGGCGAGGGTGACACCAGACTGACCCTATCACGAGGCGAGGCTTACACCAGACTGACCCCATCTCGAGGTGAGGCTTACACCAGACTGACACCATTACGATGTGAGGCTGACACCAGACTGACCCCATCACGAGGCGAGGCTGACACCAGACTGACACCATCACGAGGCGAGGCTGACACCAGACTGACACCATCACGAGGCAAGGCTGACGCCAGACTGACCCCATCGCGAGGCGAGGCTGACACCTGACTGACACCATCACGATGTGAGGCTGACACCAGACTGACCCCATCACGAGGCGAGGCTGACACCAGACTGACCCCATCACGGGGCAAGGCTGACACCAGACTGACCCCATCACGAGGCGAGACTGACACCAGACTGACCCCATCAAGAGGCGAGACTGACATCAGAATGACCCCATCACGAGGCGAGACTGACACCAGACTGACCCCATGATGATGTGAGGCTGACACCAGACTGACCCCATCACGGGGCGAGGCTCACACCAGACTGACACCATCATGATGTGAGGCTGACACCAGACTGACCCCATCACGAGGCGAGGCTGACACCAGACTGACCCCATCATGAGGCGAGGATGACACCAGACTGACACCATCATCATGTGAGGCTGACACCAGACTGACCCCATCACGAGGCGAGGCTGACACCAGACTGACACCATCATGATGTGAGGCTGACACGAGACTTACCTCATCACGAGGCGGGGCTGACACCAGACGGACACCATCACGAGGCGAGACTGAAACCAGACGGACACCATCACGAGGCGAGGCTGACACCAGACTGACCCCATCACGAGGCGAGGCTGACACCAGACTGACACCATCATGATGTGAGGCTGACACCAGACTGACCCCATCACGAGGCGAGGGTGACACCAGACTGACCCTATCACGAGGCGAGGCTTACACCAGACTGACCCCATCTCGAGGCGAGGCTGACACCAGACTGACACCATTACGATGTGAGGCTGACACCAGACTGACCCCATCACGAGGCGAGACTGACACCAGACTGACCCCATCTCGAGGCGAGGCTGACACCAGACTGACACCATCATGATGTGAGGCTGACACCAGACTGACCTCATCACGAGGCGAGGCTGACACCAGACTGACACCATCACGAGGCGAGGCTGACACCAGACTGACACCATCATGATGTGAGGCTGACACCAGACTGACCCCATCTCGAGGCGAGGGTGACACCAGACTGACCCTATCACGAGGCGAGGCTTACACCAGACTGACCCCATCTCGAGGCGAGGCTGACACCAGACTGACACCATTACGATGTGAGGCTGACACCAGACTGACCCCATCACGAGGCGAGGCTGACACCAGACTGACACCATCACGAGGCGAGGCTGACACCAGACTGACACCATCACGAGGCAAGGCTGACGCCAGACTGACCCCATCGCGAGGCGAGGCTGACACCTGACTGACACCATCACGATGTGAGGCTGACACCAGACTGACCCCATCACGAGGCGAGGCTGACACCAGACTGACCCCATCACGAGGCGAGGCTGACACCAGACTGACCCCATCACGAGGCAAGGGTGACACCAGACTGACCCCATCACGAGGCGAGGCTGACACCAGACTGACACCATCACGAGTCGAGACTGACACCAGACTGACACCATCATGATGTGAGGCTGACACCAGACTGATCTCATCACGAGGCGAGGCTGACACCAGACTGACACCATCACGAGGCGGGGCTGACACCAGACTGTCACCATCATGATGTGAGGCTGACACCAGACTGACCCCATCACGAGGCGAGATTGACACCAGACTGACCCCATCACGAGGCGAGGCTGACACCAGACTGACCCCATCACGAGGCGAGGCTGACACCAGACTGACACCATCACGAGGCAAGGCTGACGCCAGACTGACCCCATCGCGAGGCGAGGCTGACACCTGACTGACACCATCACGATGTGAGGCTGACACCAGACTGACCCCATCACGAGGCGAGGCTGACACCAGACTGACCCCATCACGAGGCGAGGCTGACACCAGACTGACCCCATCACGAGGCAAGGGTGACACCAGACTGACCCCATCACGAGGCGAGGCTGACACCAGACTGACACCATCACGAGTCGAGACTGACACCAGACTGACCCCATCACGAGGCGAGGCTAACACCAGACTGACACCATCATGATGTGAGGCTGACACCAGACTGACCTCATCACGAGGCGAGGCTCACACCAGACTGACCCCATCACGAGGCGAGGCTGACACCAGACTGACCCCATCATGAGGTGAGGCTGACACCAGATTGACACCATCATGATTTGAGGCTGACACCAGACTGACACCATCATGATGTGAGGCTGACACCAGACTGACCCCATCACGAGGTGACGCTGACACCAGACTGACCCCATCACGAGGCGAGGCTGACACCAGACTGACCCCATCACGAGGCGAGGCTGACACCAGACTGACACCATCATGATGTGAGGCTGACACCAGACTGACCCCATCACGAGGCAAGGCTGACACCAGACTGACACCATTATGATGTGAGGCTGACACCAGACTGACCTCATCACGAGGCGAGGCTGACACCAGACTGACCCCATCACGAGGCGAGACTGACACCAGACTGACACCGTCACGAGGCGAGACTGACACTAGACTGACCCCATCACGAGGTGAGGCTGACACCAGACTGACCCCATCACGAGGCGAGGCTGACACCAGACTGACCCCATCACGAGGCGAGGCTGACACCAGACTGACACCATCATGATGTGAGGCTGACACCAGACTGACCCCATCACGAGGCAAGGCTGACACCAGACTGACACCATTATGATGTGAGGCTGACACCAGACTGACCTCATCACGAGGCGAGGCTGACACCAGACTGACCCCATCACGAGGTGAGGCTGACACCATCACGAGGCGAGGCTGACACCAGACTGACACCATCACGAGGCGATGCTGACACCAGACTGACCCCATCACTAGGCGAGGCTGACACCAGACTGACACCATCACGAGGCGAGGCTGACACCAGACTGACCCCATCACGAGGCGAGGCTGACACCAGACTGACCCCATCACGAGGCGAGGCTAACACCAGACTGACACCATCACGAGGCAAGGCTGACACCAGACTGACACCATCATGATGTGAGGCTGACACAAGACTGACCCCATCACGAGGTGAGACTGACACCAGACTGACCCCATCACGAGGCGAGACTGACACCAGACTGACCCCATCACGAGGCGAGGCTGACACCAGACTGACCCCATCACGAGGCGAGGGTGACACCAGACTGACCCTATCACGAGGCGAGGCTTACACCAGACTGACCCCATCTCGAGGCGAGGCTGACACCAGACTGACACCATTACGATGTGAGGCTGACACCAGACTGACCCCATCACGAGGCGAGACTGACACCAGACTGACCCCATCTCGAGGCGAGGCTGACACCAGACTGACACCATCATGATGTGAGGCTGACACCAGACTGACCTCATCACGAGGCGAGGCTGACACCAGACTGACACCATCACGAGGCGAGGCTGACACCAGACTGACACCATCATGATGTGAGGCTGACACCAGACTGACCCCATCACGAGGCGAGGGTGACACCAGACTGACCCTATCACGAGGCGAGGCTTACACCAGACTGACCCCATCTCGAGGCGAGGCTTACACCAGACTGACACCATTACGATGTGAGGCTGACACCAGACTGACCCCATCACGAGGCGAGGCTGACACCAGACTGACACCATCACGAGGCGAGGCTGACACCAGACTGACACCATCATGATTTGAGGCTGACACCAGACTGACACCATCATGATGTGAGGCTGACACCAGACTGACCCCATCACGAGGTGACGCTGACACCAGACTGACCCCATCACGAGGCGAGGCTGACACCAGACTGACCCCATCACGAGGCGAGGCTGACACCAGACTGACACCATCATGATGTGAGGCTGACACCAGACTGACCCCATCACGAGGCAAGGCTGACACCAGACTGACACCATTATGATGTGAGGCTGACACCAGACTGACCTCATCACGAGGCGAGGCTGACACCAGACTGACCCCATCACGAGGCGAGACTGACACCAGACTGACACCGTCACGAGGCGAGGCTGACACCAGACTGACCCCATCACGAGGCAAGGCTGACACCAGACTGACCCCATCACGAGGCGAGGCTGACACCAGACTGACCCCATCACGAGGCAAGGCTGACACCAGACTGACACCATTATGATGTGAGGCTGACACCAGACTGACCTCATCACGAGGCGAGGCTGACACCAGACTGACCCCATCACGAGGTGAGGCTGACACCATCACGAGGCGATGCTGACACCAGACTGACCCCATCACTAGGCGAGGCTGACACCAGACTGACACCATCACGAGGCGAGGCTGACACCAGACTGACCCCATCACGAGGCGAGGCTGACACCAGACTGACCCCATCACGAGGCGAGGCTAACACCAGACTGACACCATCACGAGGCAAGGCTGACACCAGACTGACACCATCATGATGTGAGGCTGACACCAGACTGACCCAATCACGAGGCGAGACTGACACCAGACTGACCCCATCACGAGGCGAGACTGACACCAGACTGACCCCATCACGAGGCGAGGGTGACACCAGACTGACCCTATCACGAGGCGAGGCTTACACCAGACTGACCCCATCTCGAGGCGAGGCTGACACCAGACTGACACCATTACGATGTGAGGCTGACACCAGACTGACCCCATCACGAGGCGAGACTGACACCAGACTGACCCCATCTCGAGGCGAGGCTGACACCAGACTGACACCATCATGATGTGAGGCTGACACCAGACTGACCTCATCACGAGGCGAGGCTGACACCAGACTGACACCATCACGAGGCGAGGCTGACACCAGACTGACACCATCATGATGTGAGGCTGACACCAGACTGACCCCATCACGAGGCGAGGGTGACACCAGACTGACCCTATCACGAGGCGAGGCTTACACCAGACTGACCCCATCTCGATGTGAGGCTTACACCAGACTGACACCATTACGATGTGAGGCTGACACCAGACTGACCCCATCACGAGGCGAGGCTGACACCAGACTGACACCATCACGAGGCGAGGCTGACACCAGACTGACACCATCACGAGGCAAGGCTGACGCCAGACTGACCCCATCGCGAGGCGAGGCTGACACCTGACTGACACCATCACGATGTGAGGCTGACACCAGACTGACCCCATCACGAGGCGAGGCTGACACCAGACTGACCCCATCACGGGGCAAGGCTGACACCAGACTGACCCCATCACGAGGCGAGACTGACACCAGACTGACCCCATCAAGAGGCGAGACTGACATCAGAATGACCCCATCACGAGGCGAGACTGACACCAGACTGACCCCATGATGATGTGAGGCTGACACCAGACTGACCCCATCACGGGGCGAGGCTCACACCAGACTGACCCCATCACGAGGCGAGGCTGACACCAGACTGACCCCATCATGAGGCGAGGATGACACCAGACTGACACCATCATCATGTGAGGCTGACACCAGACTGACCCCATCACGAGGCGAGGCTGACACCAGACTGACACCATCATGATGTGAGGCTGACACGAGACTTACCTCATCACGAGGCGGGGCTGACACCAGACGGACACCATCACGAGGCGAGACTGAAACCAGACGGACACCATCACGAGGCGAGGCTGACACCAGACTGACCCCATCACGAGGCGAGGCTGACACCAGACTGACACCATCATGATGTGAGGCTGACACCAGACTGACCCCATCACGAGGCGAGGGTGACACCAGACTGACCCTATCACGAGGCGAGGCTTACACCAGACTGACCCCATCTCGAGGCGAGGCTGACACCAGACTGACACCATTACGATGTGAGGCTGACACCAGACTGACCCCATCACGAGGCGAGACTGACACCAGACTGACCCCATCTCGAGGCGAGGCTGACACCAGACTGACACCATCATGATGTGAGGCTGACACCAGACTGACCTCATCACGAGGCGAGGCTGACACCAGACTGACACCATCACGAGGCGAGGCTGACACCAGACTGACACCATCATGATGTGAGGCTGACACCAGACTGACCCCATCTCGAGGCGAGGGTGACACCAGACTGACCCTATCACGAGGCGAGGCTTACACCAGACTGACCCCATCTCGAGGCGAGGCTGACACCAGACTGACACCATTACGATGTGAGGCTGACACCAGACTGACCCCATCACGAGGCGAGGCTGACACCAGACTGACACCATCACGAGGCGAGGCTGACACCAGACTGACACCATCACGAGGCAAGGCTGACGCCAGACTGACCCCATCGCGAGGCGAGGCTGACACCTGACTGACACCATCACGATGTGAGGCTGACACCAGACTGACCCCATCACGAGGCGAGGCTGACACCAGACTGACCCCATCACGAGGCGAGGCTGACACCAGACTGACCCCATCACGAGGCAAGGGTGACACCAGACTGACCCCATCACGAGGCGAGGCTGACACCAGACTGACACCATCACGAGTCGAGACTGACACCAGACTGACACCATCATGATGTGAGGCTGACACCAGACTGATCTCATCACGAGGCGAGGCTGACACCAGACTGACACCATCACGAGGCGGGGCTGACACCAGACTGTCACCATCATGATGTGAGGCTGACACCAGACTGACCCCATCACGAGGCGAGATTGACACCAGACTGACCCCATCACGAGGCGAGGCTGACACCAGACTGACCCCATCACGAGGCAAGGCTGACACCAGACTGACCCCATCACGAGGCGAGGCTGACACCAGACTGACACCATCACGAGTCGAGACTGACACCAGACTGACACCATCATGATGTGAGGCTGACACCAGACTGATTTCATCACGAGGCGAGGCTGACACCAGACTGACACCATCACGAGGCGTGGCTGACACCAGACTGTCACCATCATGATGTGAGGCTGACACCAGACTGACCCCATCAGGAGGCGAGATTGACACCAGACTGACCCCATCACGAGGCGAGGCTGACAACAGACTGAACCCATCACGAGGCGAGGCTGACACCAGACTGACCCCATCACGAGTCGAGGCTGACACCAGACTGACCCCATCACGAGGCGAGGCTGACACCAGACTGACCCCATCACGAGGCGAGGCCGACATCAGACTGACACCATCACGAGGCAAGGCTGACACCAGACTGACCCCATCATGATGTGAGGCTGACACTAGACTGACACCATCACTAGGCGAGACTGACACCAGACTGACCCCATCACGAGGCGAGGCTGACACCAGACTGACACCATCATGATGTGAGGCTGACACCAGACTGACACCATCACGAGGCAAGGCTGACACCAGACTGACCCCATCACGAGGCGAGGCTGACACCAGACTGACACCATCACGAGTCGAGACTGACACCAGACTGACCCCATCTCGAGGCGAGGCTGACACCAGACTGACACCATTACGATGTGAGGCTGACACCAGACTGACCCCATCACGAGGCGAGACTGACACCAGACTGACCCCATCTCGAGGCGAGGCTGACACCAGACTGACACCATCATGATGTGAGGCTGACACCAGACTGACCTCATCACGAGGCGAGGCTGACACCAGACTGACACCATCACGAGGCGAGGCTGACACCAGACTGACACCATCATGATGTGAGGCTGACACCAGACTGACCCCATCTCGAGGCGAGGGTGACACCAGACTGACCCTATCACGAGGCGAGGCTTACACCAGACTGACCCCATCTCGAGGCGAGGCTGACACCAGACTGACACCATTACGATGTGAGGCTGACACCAGACTGACACCATCACGAGGCGAGGCTGACACCAGACTGACACCATCACGAGGCAAGGCTGACGCCAGACTGACCCCATCGCGAGGCGAGGCTGACACCTGACTGACACCATCACGATGTGAGGCTGACACCAGACTGACCCCATCACGAGGCGAGGCTGACACCAGACTGACCCCATCACGAGGCGAGGCTGACACCAGACTGACCCCATCACGAGGCAAGGGTGACACCAGACTGACCCCATCACGAGGCGAGGCTGACACCAGACTGACCCCATCACGAGGCGAGGCTGATACCAGACTGACACCATCATGATGTGAGACTGACACCAGACTGACCCCATCACGAGGCGAGGCTGACACCAGACTGACACCATAATGATGTGAGGCTGACACCAGACTGAACCCATCACGTGGTGAGGCTGACACCAGACTGACCCCATCACGAGGCGAGGCTGACACCAGACTGACACCATCACGAGGCGAGGCTGACACCAGACTGACCCCATCACGAGGCGAGGCTGACACCAGACTGACCCCATCACGAGGCAAGGCTGACACCAGACTGACCCCATCACGAGGCGAGGCTGACACCAGACTGACACCATCACGAGTCGAGACTGACACCAGACTGACACCATCATGATGTGAGGCTGACACCAGACTGATCTCATCACGAGGCGAGGCTGACACCAGACTGACACCATCACGAGGCGGGGCTGACACCAGACTGTCACCATCATGATGTGAGGCTGACACCAGACTGACCCCATCACGAGGCGAGATTGACACCAGACTGACCCCATCACGAGGCGAGGCTGACACCAGACTGACCCCATCACGAGGCGAGGCTGACACCAGACTGACCCCGTCACGAGGCGAGACTGACACCAGACTGACACCATCACTAGGCGAGACTGACACCAGACTGACCCCATCACGAGGCGAGACTGAAACCAGACTGACCCCATCACGAGGCGAGGCTGACACCAGACTGACCCCATCACGAGGCGAGGCTGACACCAGACTGACACCATCATGATGTGAGGCTGACACCAGACTGACCTCATCACGAGGCGAGGCTGACACCAGACTGACACCATCACGAGGCGAGGCTGACACCAGACTGACACCATCATGATGTGAGGCTGACACCAGACTGACCCCATCACGAGGCGAGGGTGACACCAGACTGACCCTATCACGAGGCGAGGCTTACACCAGACTGACCCCATCTCGAGGCGAGGCTGACACCAGTCTGACACCATTACGATGTGAGGCTGACACCAGACTGACCCCATCACGAGGCGAGGCTGACACCAGACTGATACCATCACGAGGCGAGGCTGACACCAGACTGACACCATCACGAGGCAAGGCTGACGCCAGACTGACCCCATCGCGAGGCGAGGCTGACACCTGACTGACACCATCACGATGTGAGGCTGACACCAGACTGACCCCATCACGAGGCGAGGCTGACACCAGACTGACCCCATCACGAGGCGAGGCTGACACCAGACTGACCCCATCACGAGGCAAGGGTGACACCAGACTGACCCCATCACGAGGCGAGGCTGACACCAGACTGACCCCATCACGAGGCGAGGCTGATACCAGACTGACACCATCATGATGTGAGACTGACACCAGACTGACCCCATCACGAGGCGAGGCTGACACCAGACTGACACCATAATGATGTGAGGCTGACACCAGACTGAACCCATCACGTGGTGAGGCTGACACCAGACTGACCCCATCACGAGGCGAGGCTGACACCAGACTGACCCCATCACGAGGCGAGGCTGACACCAGACTGACCCCATCACGAGGCAAGGCTGACACCAGACTGACCCCATCACGAGGCGAGACTGACACCAGACTGACACCATCACTAGGCGAGACTGACACCAGACTGACCCCATCACGAGGCGAGACTGAAACCAGACTGACCCCATCACGAGGCGAGGCTGACACCAGACTGACCCCATCACGAGGCGAGGCTGACACCAGACTGACACCATTACGATGTGAGGCTGACACCAGACTGACCCCATCACGAGGCGAGGCTGACACCAGACTGACACCATCACGAGGCGAGGCTGACACCAGACTGACACCATCACGAGGCAAGGCTGACGCCAGACTGACCCCATCGCGAGGCGAGGCTGACACCTGACTGACACCATCACGATGTGAGGCTGACACCAGACTGACCCCATCACGAGGCGAGGCTGACACCAGACTGACCCCATCACGAGGCGAGGCTGACACCAGACTGACCCCATCACGAGGCAAGGCTGACACCAGACTGACACCATAATGATGTGAGGCTGACACCAGACTGAACCCATCACGTGGTGAGGCTGACACCAGACTGACCCCATCACGAGGCGAGGCTGACACCAGACTGACCCCATCACGAGGCGAGGCTGACACCAGACTGACCCCATCACGAGGCAAGGCTGACACCAGACTGACCCCATCACGAGGCGAGGCTGACACCAGACTGACACCATCACGAGTCGAGACTGACACCAGACTGACACCATCATGATGTGAGGCTGACACCAGACTGATTTCATCACGAGGCGAGGCTGACACCAGACTGACACCATCACGAGGCGTGGCTGACACCAGACTGTCACCATCATGATGTGAGGCTGACACCAGACTGACCCCATCAGGAGGCGAGATTGACACCAGACTGACCCCATCACGAGGCGAGGCTGACAACAGACTGAACCCATCACGAGGCGAGGCTGACACCAGACTGACCCCATCACGAGTCGAGGCTGACACCAGACTGACCCCATCACGAGGCGAGGCTGACACCAGACTGACCCCATCACGAGGCGAGGCCGACATCAGACTGACACCATCACGAGGCAAGGCTGACACCAGACTGACCCCATCATGATGTGAGGCTGACACTAGACTGACACCATCACTAGGCGAGACTGACACCAGACTGACCCCATCACGAGGCGAGGCTGACACCAGACTGACACCATCATGATGTGAGGCTGACACCAGACTGACACCATCACGAGGCAAGGCTGACACCAGACTGACCCCATCACGAGGCGAGGCTGACACCAGACTGACACCATCACGAGTCGAGACTGACACCAGACTGACCCCATCTCGAGGCGAGGCTGACACCAGACTGACACCATTACGATGTGAGGCTGACACCAGACTGACCCCATCACGAGGCGAGACTGACACCAGACTGACCCCATCTCGAGGCGAGGCTGACACCAGACTGACACCATCATGATGTGAGGCTGACACCAGACTGACCTCATCACGAGGCGAGGCTGACACCAGACTGACACCATCACGAGGCGAGGCTGACACCAGACTGACACCATCATGATGTGAGGCTGACACCAGACTGACCCCATCTCGAGGCGAGGGTGACACCAGACTGACCCTATCACGAGGCGAGGCTTACACCAGACTGACCCCATCTCGAGGCGAGGCTGACACCAGACTGACACCATTACGATGTGAGGCTGACACCAGACTGACACCATCACGAGGCGAGGCTGACACCAGACTGACACCATCACGAGGCAAGGCTGACGCCAGACTGACCCCATCGCGAGGCGAGGCTGACACCTGACTGACACCATCACGATGTGAGGCTGACACCAGACTGACCCCATCACGAGGCGAGGCTGACACCAGACTGACCCCATCACGAGGCGAGGCTGACACCAGACTGACCCCATCACGAGGCAAGGGTGACACCAGACTGACCCCATCACGAGGCGAGGCTGACACCAGACTGACCCCATCACGAGGCGAGGCTGATACCAGACTGACACCATCATGATGTGAGACTGACACCAGACTGACCCCATCACGAGGCGAGGCTGACACCAGACTGACACCATAATGATGTGAGGCTGACACCAGACTGAACCCATCACGTGGTGAGGCTGACACCAGACTGACCCCATCACGAGGCGAGGCTGACACCAGACTGACACCATCACGAGGCGAGGCTGACACCAGACTGACCCCATCACGAGGCGAGGCTGACACCAGACTGACCCCATCACGAGGCAAGGCTGACACCAGACTGACCCCATCACGAGGCGAGGCTGACACCAGACTGACACCATCACGAGTCGAGACTGACACCAGACTGACACCATCATGATGTGAGGCTGACACCAGACTGATCTCATCACGAGGCGAGGCTGACACCAGACTGACACCATCACGAGGCGGGGCTGACACCAGACTGTCACCATCATGATGTGAGGCTGACACCAGACTGACCCCATCACGAGGCGAGATTGACACCAGACTGACCCCATCACGAGGCGAGGCTGACACCAGACTGACCCCATCACGAGGCGAGGCTGACACCAGACTGACCCCATCACGAGGCGAGACTGACACCAGACTGACACCATCACTAGGCGAGACTGACACCAGACTGACCCCATCACGAGGCGAGACTGAAACCAGACTGACCCCATCACGAGGCGAGGCTGACACCAGACTGACCCCATCACGAGGCGAGGCTGACACCAGACTGACACCATCATGATGTGAGGCTGACACCAGACTGACCTCATCACGAGGCGAGGCTGACACCAGACTGACACCATCACGAGGCGAGGCTGACACCAGACTGACACCATCATGATGTGAGGCTGACACCAGACTGACCCCATCACGAGGCGAGGGTGACACCAGACTGACCCTATCACGAGGCGAGGCTTACACCAGACTGACCCCATCTCGAGGCGAGGCTGACACCAGTCTGACACCATTACGATGTGAGGCTGACACCAGACTGACCCCATCACGAGGCGAGGCTGACACCAGACTGACACCATCACGAGGCGAGGCTGACACCAGACTGACACCATCACGAGGCAAGGCTGACGCCAGACTGACCCCATCGCGAGGCGAGGCTGACACCTGACTGACACCATCACGATGTGAGGCTGACACCAGACTGACCCCATCACGAGGCGAGGCTGACACCAGACTGACCCCATCACGAGGCGAGGCTGACACCAGACTGACCTCATCACGAGGCAAGGGTGACACCAGACTGACCCCATCACGAGGCGAGGCTGACACCAGACTGACCCCATCACGAGGCGAGGCTGATACCAGACTGACACCATCATGATGTGAGACTGACACCAGACTGACCCCATCACGAGGCGAGGCTGACACCAGACTGACACCATAATGATGTGAGGCTGACACCAGACTGAACCCATCACGTGGTGAGGCTGACACCAGACTGACCCCATCACGAGGCGAGGCTGACACCAGACTGACCCCATCACGAGGCGAGGCTGACACCAGACTGACCCCATCACGAGGCAAGGCTGACACCAGACTGACCCCATCACGAGGCGAGGCTGACACCAGACTGACACCATCACGAGTCGAGACTGACACCAGACTGACACCATCATGATGTGAGGCTGACACCAGACTGATTTCATCACGAGGCGAGGCTGACACCAGACTGACACCATCACGAGGCGTGGCTGACACCAGACTGTCACCATCATGATGTGAGGCTGACACCAGACTGACCCCATCACGAGGCGAGATTGACACCAGACTGACCCCATCACGAGGCGAGGCTGACAACAGACTGACCCCATCACGAGGCGAGGCTGACACCAGACTGACCCCATCACGAGTCGAGGCTGACACCAGACTGACCCCATCACGAGGCGAGGCTGACACCAGACTGACCCCATCACGAGGCGAGGCTGACATCAGACTGACACCATCACGAGGCAAGGCTGACACCAGACTGACCCCATCATGATGTGAGGCTGACACTAGACTGACACCATCACTAGGCGAGACTGACACCAGACTGACCCCATCACGAGGCGAGGCTGACACCAGACTGGCACCATTACGATGTGAGGCTGACACCAGACTGACCCCATCACGAGGCGAGGCTGACACCAGACTGACACCATCACGAGGCGAGACTGACACCAGACTGACCCCATCACGAGGCGAGGCTGACACCAGACTGACTCCATCACGGGGCGAGGCTGATACCAGACTGACCCCATCACGAAGCGAGACTGACACCAGACTGACCCCATCACGAGGCGAGACTGACACCAGACTGACCCCATCATGATGTGAGGCTGACACCAGACTGACCCCATCACGAGGCGAGGCTGACACCTGACTGACACCATCACGAGGCGATGCTGACACCAGACTGACACCATCATGATGTGAGGCTGACACCAGACTGACCCCATCAAGAGGCGAGACTGACACCAGACTGACCCCATCACGAGGCGAGACTGACACCAGACTGACACCGTCACGAGGCGAGACTGACACTAGACTGACCCCATCACGAGGCGAGGCTGACACCAGACTGACCCCATCACTAGGCGAGGCTGACACCAGACTGACCCCATCATGAGGCGAGGCTGACACCAGACTGACACCATCATGATGTGAGGCTGACACCAGACTGACCCCATCGCGAGGCGAGGCTGACACCAGACTGACCCCATCATGAGGCGAGGCTGACACCAGACTGACACCATCATGATGTGAGGCTGACACCAGACTGACCCCATCGCGAGGCGAGGCTGACACCAGACTGACACCATCATGATGTGAGGCTGACACCATACTGACCCCATCACGAGGCGAGGGTGACCCCAGACTGACACCATCATGATGTGAGGCTTACACCAGACTGACCCCATCACGAGGCGAGGCTGACACCAGACTGACACCATTACGATGTGAGGCTGACACCAGACTGACACCATCACGAGGCAAGGCTGACGCCAGACTGACCCCATCACGAGGTGAGGCTGACACCTGACTGACACCATCATGATGTGAGGCTGACACCAGACTGACCTCATCACGAGGCGAGGCTGACACCAGACTGACACCATCACGAGGCGAGGCTGACACCAGACTGACACCATCATGATGTGAGGCTGACACCAGACTGACCCCATCACGAGGCGAGGGTGACACCAGACTGACCCTGTCACGAGGCGAGGCTTACACCAGACTGACCCCATCTCGAGGCGAGGCTGACACCAGACTGACACCATTACGATGTGAGGCTGACACCAGACTGACCCCATCACGAGGCGAGGCTGACACCAGACTGACACCATCACGAGGCGAGGCTGACACCAGACTGACACCATCACGAGGCGAGGCTGACACCAGACTGACACCATCATGATGTGAGGCTGACATCAGACTGACCCCATCACGCATCACGAGTCGAGACTGACACCAGACTGACCCCATCACGAGGCGAGGCTGACACCAGACTGACACCATAATGATGTGAGGCTGACACCAGACTGACCCCATCACGTGGTGAGGCTGACACCAGACTGACCCCATCACGAGGCAAGGCTGACACCAGCCTGACACCATCATGATGTGAGGCTGACACCAGACTGACCCCATCACGTGGTGAGGCTGACACCAGACTGACCTCATCACGATGTGAGGCTGACACCAGACTGACCCCATCACGAGGTGAGGCTGACACCATCACGAGGCGAGGCTGACACCAGACTGACACCATCACGAGGCGATGCTGACACCAGACTGACACCATCACTAGGCGAGGCTGACACCAGAATGACACCATCACGAGGCGAGGCTGACACCAGACTGACCCCATCACGAGGCGAGGCTGACACCAGACTGACCCCATCACGAGGCGAGGCTAACACCAGACTGACACCATCACGAGGCAAGGCTGACACCAGACTGACACCATCATGATGTGAGGCTGACACCAGACTGACCCCATCACGAGGCGAGACTGACACCAGACTGACCCCATCACGAAACGAGACTGACACCAGACTGACCCCATCACGAGGCGAGGCTGACACCAGACTGACTCCATCACGGGGCGAGGCTGATACCAGACTGACCCCATCACGAAGCGAGACTGACACCAGACTGACCCCATCACGAGGCGAGGCTGACACCTGACTGACACCATCACGAGGCGATGCTGACACCAGACTGACACCATCATGATGTGAGGCTGACACCAGACTGACCCCATCAAGAGGCGAGACTGACACCAGACTGACCCCATCACGAGGCGAGACTGACACCAGACTGACCCCATCACGAGGCGAGGCTGACACCAGACTGACCCCATCATGATGTGAGGCTGACAATAGACTGACACCATCATGATGTGAGGCTGACACCAGACTGACCCCATCGCGAGGCGAGGCTGACACCAGACTGACCCCATCATGAGGCGAGGCTGACACCAGACTGACACCATCATGATGTGAGGCTGACACCAGACTGACCCCATCGCGAGGCGAGGCTGACACCAGACTGACACCATCATGATGTGAGGCTGACACCAGACTGACCTCATCACGAGGCGAGGCTGACACCAGACTGACCCCATCACGAGGTGAGGCTGACACCAGACTGACACCATCACGAGGCGAGGCTGACACCAGACTGACCCCATCGCTAGGCGTGGCTGACACCAGACTGACACCATCATGATGTGAGGCTGACACCAGACTGACCCCATCACGAGGCGAGACTGACACCAGACTGACCCCATAACGAGGCGAGACTGACACCAGACTGACCCCATCACGATGCGAGACTGACACCAGACTGACACCGTCACGAGGCGAGACTGACACCAGACTGACCCCATCAAGAGGCGAGACTGACACCAGACTGACCCCATCACGAGGCGAGACTGACACCAGACTGACCCCATGATGATGTGAGGCTGACACCAGACTGACCCCATCGCGAGGCGAGGCTGACACCAGACTGACACCATCATGATGTGAGGCTGACACCAGACTGACCTCATCACGAGGCGAGGCTGACACCAGACTGACCCCATCACGAGGTGAGGCTGACACCAGACTGACACCATCACGAGGCGAGGCTGACACCAGACTGACCCCATCGCTAGGCGTGGCTGACACCAGACTGACACCATCATGATGTGAGGCTGACACCAGACTGACCCCATCACGAGGCGAGACTGACACCAGACTGACCCCATAACGAGGCGAGACTGACACCAGACTGACCCCATCACGATGCGAGACTGACACCAGACTGACACCGTCACGAGGCGAGACTGACACCAGACTGACCCCATCAAGAGGCGAGACTGACACCAGACTGACCCCATCACGAGGCGAGACTGACACCAGACTGACCCCATGATGATGTGAGGCTGACACCAGACTGACCCCATCACGGGGCGAGGCTGACACCAGACTGACCCCATCACGAGGCGAGACTGACACCAGACTGACCCCATCACGAGGCGAGACTGACACCAGACTGACCCCATCATGATGTGAGGCTGACACCAGACTGACCCCACCACGAGTCGAGGCTGACACCTGACTGACACCATCATGATGTGAGGCTGACACCAGACTGCCCCCATCACTAGGCGAGGCTGACAGCAGACTGACCCCTTCATGATGTGAGGTTGACACCAGACTGACCACATCACTAGGCGAGGCTGACACCAGACTGACCCCATCATGAGGCGAGGCTGACACCAGACTGACACCATCACGAGGCGAGGCTGACACCAGACTGACACCATCATGATGTGAGGCTGACACCAGACTGACCCCATCACTAGACGAGGCTGACACCAGACTGACCCCATCATGAGGCGAGGCTGACACCAGACTGACACCATCACGAGGCGAGGCTGACACCAGACTGACCCCATTACGAGGCGAGGCTGACACCAGACTGACACCATCATGATGTGAGGCTGACACCAGACTGACCCCATCACGAGGCGAGGGTGACACCAGACTGACCCTATCACGAGGCGAGGCTTACACCAGACTGACCCCATCTCGAGGCGAGGCTGACACCAGACTGACACCATTACGATGTGAGGCTGACACCAGACTGACCCCATCACGAGGCGAGACTGACACCAGACTGACCCCATCTTGAGGCGAGGCTGACACCAGACTGACACCATCATGATGTGAGGCTGACACCAGACTGACCTCATCACGAGGCGAGGCTGACACCAGACTGACACCATCACGAGGCGAGGCTGACACCAGACTGACACCATCATGATGTGAGGCTGACACCAGACTGACCCCATCACGAGGCGAGGGTGACACCAGACTGACCCTGTCACGAGGCGAGGCTTACACCAGACTGACCCCATCTCGAGGCGAGGCTGACACCAGACTGACACCATTACGATGTGAGGCTGACACCAGACTGACCCCATCACGAGGCGAGGCTGACACCAGACTGACACCATCACGAGGCGAGGCTGACACCAGACTGACACCATCACGAGGCAAGGCTGACGCCAGACTGACCCCATCACGAGGCGAGGCTGACACCTGACTGACACCATCACGATGTGAGGCTGACACCAGACTGACCCCATCACGAGGCGAGGCTGACACCAGACTGACCCCATCACGAGGCGAGGCTGACACCAGACTGACCCCATCACGAGGCAAGGGTGACACCAGACTGACCCCATCAAGAGGCGAGACTGACACCAGACTGACCCCATCACGAGGCGAGACTGACACCAGACTGACCCCATCACGAGGCGAGGCTGACACCAGACTGACCCCATCATGATGTGAGGCTGACAATAGACTGACACCATCATGATGTGAGGCTGACACCAGACTGACCCCATCGCGAGGCGAGGCTGACACCAGACTGACCCCATCATGAGGCGAGGCTGACACCAGACTGACACCATCATGATGTGAGGCTGACACCAGACTGACCCCATCGCGAGGCGAGGCTGACACCAGACTGACACCATCATGATGTGAGGCTGACACCAGACTGACCTCATCACGAGGCGAGGCTGACACCAGACTGACCCCATCACGAGGTGAGGCTGACACCAGACTGACACCATCACGAGGCGAGGCTGACACCAGACTGACCCCATCGCTAGGCGTGGCTGACACCAGACTGACACCATCATGATGTGAGGCTGACACCAGACTGACCCCATCACGAGGCGAGACTGACACCAGACTGACCCCATAACGAGGCGAGACTGACACCAGACTGACCCCATCACGATGCGAGACTGACACCAGACTGACACCGTCACGAGGCGAGACTGACACCAGACTGACCCCATCAAGAGGCGAGACTGACACCAGACTGACCCCATCACGAGGCGAGACTGACACCAGACTGACCCCATGATGATGTGAGGCTGACACCAGACTGACCCCATCACGGGGCGAGGCTGACACCAGACTGACCCCATCACGAGGCGAGACTGACACCAGACTGACCCCATCACGAGGCGAGACTGACACCAGACTGACCCCATCATGATGTGAGGCTGACACCAGACTGACCCCACCACGAGTCGAGGCTGACACCTGACTGACACCATCATGATGTGAGGCTGACACCAGACTGCCCCCATCACTAGGCGAGGCTGACAGCAGACTGACCCCTTCATGATGTGAGGTTGACACCAGACTGACCACATCACTAGGCGAGGCTGACACCAGACTGACCCCATCATGAGGCGAGGCTGACACCAGACTGACACCATCACGAGGCGAGGCTGACACCAGACTGACACCATCATGATGTGAGGCTGACACCAGACTGACCCCATCACTAGACGAGGCTGACACCAGACTGACCCCATCATGAGGCGAGGCTGACACCAGACTGACACCATCACGAGGCGAGGCTGACACCAGACTGACCCCATTACGAGGCGAGGCTGACACCAGACTGACACCATCATGATGTGAGGCTGACACCAGACTGACCCCATCACGAGGCGAGGGTGACACCAGACTGACCCTATCACGAGGCGAGGCTTACACCAGACTGACCCCATCTCGAGGCGAGGCTGACACCAGACTGACACCATTACGATGTGAGGCTGACACCAGACTGACCCCATCACGAGGCGAGACTGACACCAGACTGACCCCATCTTGAGGCGAGGCTGACACCAGACTGACACCATCATGATGTGAGGCTGACACCAGACTGACCTCATCACGAGGCGAGGCTGACACCAGACTGACACCATCACGAGGCGAGGCTGACACCAGACTGACACCATCATGATGTGAGGCTGACACCAGACTGACCCCATCACGAGGCGAGGGTGACACCAGACTGACCCTGTCACGAGGCGAGGCTTACACCAGACTGACCCCATCTCGAGGCGAGGCTGACACCAGACTGACACCATTACGATGTGAGGCTGACACCAGACTGACCCCATCACGAGGCGAGGCTGACACCAGACTGACACCATCATGATGTGAGGCTGACACCAGACTGACCCCATCACGAGGCGAGGGTGACACCAGACTGACCCTATCACGAGGCGAGGCTTACACCAGACTGACCCCATCTCGAGGCGAGGCTGACACCAGACTGACACCATTACGATGTGAGGCTGACACCAGACTGACCCCATCACGAGGCGAGACTGACACCAGACTGACCCCATCTTGAGGCGAGGCTGACACCAGACTGACACCATCATGATGTGAGGCTGACACCAGACTGACCTCATCACGAGGCGAGGCTGACACCAGACTGACACCATCACGAGGCGAGGCTGACACCAGACTGACACCATCATGATGTGAGGCTGACACCAGACTGACCCCATCACGAGGCGAGGGTGACACCAGACTGACCCTGTCACGAGGCGAGGCTTACACCAGACTGAC
The DNA here is from genome assembly GCF_062004578.1 of Staurois parvus. Classification (NCBI taxonomy): domain Eukaryota; kingdom Metazoa; phylum Chordata; class Amphibia; order Anura; family Ranidae; genus Staurois; species Staurois parvus. The sequence continues at coordinate 309,462 of NW_028319736.1, read as the reverse complement.
CCCATCTCGAGGCGAGGCTGACACCAGACTGACACCATTACGATGTGAGGCTGACACCAGACTGACCCCATCACGAGGCGAGGCTGACACCAGACTGACACCATCACGAGGCGAGGCTGACACCAGACTGACACCATCACGAGGCAAGGCTGACGCCAGACTGACCCCATCACGAGGCGAGGCTGACACCTGACTGACACCATCACGATGTGAGGCTGACACCAGACTGACCCCATCACGAGGCGAGGCTGACACCAGACTGACCCCATCACGAGGCGAGGCTGACACCAGACTGACCCCATCACGAGGCAAGGGTGACACCAGACTGACCCCATCAAGAGGCGAGACTGACACCAGACTGACCCCATCACGAGGCGAGACTGACACCAGACTGACCCCATCACGAGGCGAGGCTGACACCAGACTGACCCCATCATGATGTGAGGCTGACAATAGACTGACACCATCATGATGTGAGGCTGACACCAGACTGACCCCATCGCGAGGCGAGGCTGACACCAGACTGACCCCATCATGAGGCGAGGCTGACACCAGACTGACACCATCATGATGTGAGGCTGACACCAGACTGACCCCATCGCGAGGCGAGGCTGACACCAGACTGACACCATCATGATGTGAGGCTGACACCAGACTGACCTCATCACGAGGCGAGGCTGACACCAGACTGACCCCATCACGAGGTGAGGCTGACACCAGACTGACACCATCACGAGGCGAGGCTGACACCAGACTGACCCCATCGCTAGGCGTGGCTGACACCAGACTGACACCATCATGATGTGAGGCTGACACCAGACTGACCCCATCACGAGGCGAGACTGACACCAGACTGACCCCATAACGAGGCGAGACTGACACCAGACTGACCCCATCACGATGCGAGACTGACACCAGACTGACACCGTCACGAGGCGAGACTGACACCAGACTGACCCCATCAAGAGGCGAGACTGACACCAGACTGACCCCATCACGAGGCGAGACTGACACCAGACTGACCCCATGATGATGTGAGGCTGACACCAGACTGACCCCATCACGGGGCGAGGCTGACACCAGACTGACCCCATCACGAGGCGAGACTGACACCAGACTGACCCCATCACGAGGCGAGACTGACACCAGACTGACCCCATCATGATGTGAGGCTGACACCAGACTGACCCCACCACGAGTCGAGGCTGACACCTGACTGACACCATCATGATGTGAGGCTGACACCAGACTGCCCCCATCACTAGGCGAGGCTGACAGCAGACTGACCCCTTCATGATGTGAGGTTGACACCAGACTGACCACATCACTAGGCGAGGCTGACACCAGACTGACCCCATCATGAGGCGAGGCTGACACCAGACTGACACCATCACGAGGCGAGGCTGACACCAGACTGACACCATCATGATGTGAGGCTGACACCAGACTGACCCCATCACTAGACGAGGCTGACACCAGACTGACCCCATCATGAGGCGAGGCTGACACCAGACTGACACCATCACGAGGCGAGGCTGACACCAGACTGACCCCATTACGAGGCGAGGCTGACACCAGACTGACACCATCATGATGTGAGGCTGACACCAGACTGACCCCATCACGAGGCGAGGGTGACACCAGACTGACCCTATCACGAGGCGAGGCTTACACCAGACTGACCCCATCTCGAGGCGAGGCTGACACCAGACTGACACCATTACGATGTGAGGCTGACACCAGACTGACCCCATCACGAGGCGAGACTGACACCAGACTGACCCCATCTTGAGGCGAGGCTGACACCAGACTGACACCATCATGATGTGAGGCTGACACCAGACTGACCTCATCACGAGGCGAGGCTGACACCAGACTGACACCATCACGAGGCGAGGCTGACACCAGACTGACACCATCATGATGTGAGGCTGACACCAGACTGACCCCATCACGAGGCGAGGGTGACACCAGACTGACCCTGTCACGAGGCGAGGCTTACACCAGACTGACCCCATCTCGAGGCGAGGCTGACACCAGACTGACACCATTACGATGTGAGGCTGACACCAGACTGACCCCATCACGAGGCGAGGCTGACACCAGACTGACACCATCACGAGGCGAGGCTGACACCAGACTGACACCATCACGAGGCAAGGCTGACGCCAGACTGACCCCATCACGAGGCGAGGCTGACACCTGACTGACACCATCACGATGTGAGGCTGACACCAGACTGACCCCATCACGAGGCGAGGCTGACACCAGACTGACCCCATCACGAGGCGAGGCTGACACCAGACTGACCCCATCACGAGGCAAGGGTGACACCAGACTGACCCCATCACGAGGCGAGGCTGACACCAGACTGACCCCATCACGAGGCGAGGCTGATACCAGACTGACACCATCATGATGTGAGACTCACACCAGACTGACCCCATCACGAGGCGAGGCTGACACCAGACTGACACCATAATGATGTGAGGCTGACACCAGACTGAACCCATCACGTGGTGAGGCTGACACCAGACTGACCCCATCACAAGGCAAGGCTGACACCAGACTGACCCCATCATGAGGCGAGGCTGACACCAGACTGACACCATCATGATGTGAGGCTGACACCAGACTGACCCCATCAAGAGGCGAGACTGACACTAGACTGACCCCATCACGAGGCGAGGCTGACACCAGACTGACCCCATCACTAGGCGAGGCTGACACCAGACTGACCCCATCACGAGGCGAGGCTGACACCAGACTGACCCCATCATGAGGCGAGGCTGACACCAGACTGACACCATCATGATGTGAGGCTGACACCAGACTGACCCCATCGCGAGGCGAGGCTGACACCAGACTGACCCCATCATGAGGCGAGGCTGACACCAGACTGACACCATCATGATGTGAGGCTGACACCAGACTGACCTCATCACGAGGCGAGGCTGACACCAGACTGACCCCATCACGAGGTGAGGCTGACACCAGACTGACACCATCACGAGGCGAGGCTGACACCAGACTGACCCCATCACTAGGCGTGGCTGACACCAGACTGACACCATCATGATGTGAGGCTGACACCAGACTGACCCCATCACGAGGCGAGACTGACACCAGACTGACCCCATCACGAGGCGAGACTGACACCAGACTGACCCCATCACGATGCGAGACTGACACCAGACTGACACCGTCACGAGGCGAGGCTGACACCAGACTGACCCCATTACGAGGCGAGGCTGACACCAGACTGACCCCATCACGAGGTGGGGCTGACACCAGACTGACCCCATCACGAGGCGAGGCTGACACCAGACTGACCCCATCACTAGGCGAGGCTGACACCAGACTGACCCCATCACGAGGCGAGGCTGACACCAGACTGACACCATCACGAGGCGAGGCTGACACCAGACTGACACCATCATGATGTGAGGCTGACATCAGACTGACCCCATCACGCATCACGAGTCGAGACTGACACCAGACTGACCCCATCACGAGGCGAGACTGACACCAGACTGACCCCATCACGAGGCGAGGCTGACACCAGACTGACCCCATCACGGGGCGAGGCTGACACCAGACTGACCCCATCATGAGGCGAGACTGACACCAGACTGACCCCATCAAGAGGCGAGACTGACACCAGACTGACCCCATCACGAGGCGAGACTGACACCAGACTGACCCCATGATGATGTGAGGCTGACACCAGACTGACCCCATCACGAGGCGAGGCTGACACCAGACTGACCCCATCATGAGGCGAGGCTGACACCAGACTGACACCATCATGATGTGAGGCTGACACCAGACTGACCCCATCACGAGTCGAGGCTGACACCTGACTGACACCATCATGATGTGAGGCTGACACCAGACTGACCCCATCACTAGGCGAGGCTGACACCAGACTGACCCCATCATGAGGCGAGGCTGACACCAGACTGACACCATCACGAGGCGAGGCTGACACCAGACTGACACCATCATGATGTGAGGCTGACACCAGACTGACCCCATCACGAGGCGAGGCTGACACCAGACTGACCCCATCATGAGGCGAGGCTGACACCAGACTGACACCATCATGATGTGAGGCTGACACCAGACTGACCTCATCACGAGGCGGGGCTGACACCAGACGGACACCATCACGAGGCGAGGCTGACACCAGACTGACCCCATCACTAGGCGAGGCTGACACCAGACTGACCCCATCACGAGGCGAGGCTGACACCAGACTGACCCCATCATGAGGCGAGGCTGACACCAGACTGACACCATCATGATGTGAGGCTGACACCAGACTGACCCCATCAAGAGGCGAGACTGACACTAGACTGACCCCATCACGAGGCGAGGCTGACACCAGACTGACCCCATCACTAGGCGAGGCTGACACCAGACTGACCCCATCACGAGGCGAGGCTGACACCAGACTGACCCCATCATGAGGCGAGGCTGACACCAGACTGACACCATCATGATGTGAGGCTGACACCAGACTGACCCCATCGCGAGGCGAGGCTGACACCAGACTGACCCCATCATGAGGCGAGGCTGACACCAGACTGACACCATCATGATGTGAGGCTGACACCAGACTGACCTCATCACGAGGCGAGGCTGACACCAGACTGACCCCATCACGAGGTGAGGCTGACACCAGACTGACACCATCACGAGGCGAGGCTGACACCAGACTGACCCCATCACTAGGCGTGGCTGACACCAGACTGACCCCATCACGAGGCGAGGCTGACACCAGACTGACACCATAATGATGTGAGGCTGACACCAGACTGAACCCATCACGTGGTGAGGCTGACACCAGACTGACCCCATCACGAGGCGAGGCTGACACCAGACTGACCCCATCATGAGGCGAGGCTGACACCAGACTGACACCATCATGATGTGAGGCTGACACCAGACTGACCCCATCAAGAGGCGAGACTGACACTAGACTGACCCCATCACGAGGCGAGGCTGACACCAGACTGACCCCATCACTAGGCGAGGCTGACACCAGACTGACCCCATCACGAGGCGAGGCTGACACCAGACTGACCCCATCATGAGGCGAGGCTGACACCAGACTGACACCATCATGATGTGAGGCTGACACCAGACTGACCCCATCGCGAGGCGAGGCTGACACCAGACTGACCCCATCATGAGGCGAGGCTGACACCAGACTGACACCATCATGATGTGAGGCTGACACCAGACTGACCTCATCACGAGGCGAGGCTGACACCAGACTGACCCCATCACGAGGTGAGGCTGACACCAGACTGACACCATCACGAGGCGAGGCTGACACCAGACTGACCCCATCACTAGGCGTGGCTGACACCAGACTGACACCATCATGATGTGAGGCTGTCACCAGACTGACCCCATCACGAGGCGAGACTGACACCAGACTGACCCCATCACGAGGCGAGACTGACACCAGACTGACCCCATCACGATGCGAGACTGACACCAGACTGACACCGTCACGAGGCGAGGCTGACACCAGACTGACCCCATTACGAGGCGAGGCTGACACCAGACTGACCCCATCACGAGGTGGGGCTGACACCAGACTGACCCCATCACGAGGCGAGGCTGACACCAGACTGACCCCATCACTAGGCGAGGCTGACACCAGACTGACCCCATCACGAGGCGAGGCTGACACCAGACTGACACCATCACGAGGCGAGGCTGACACCAGACTGACACCATCATGATGTGAGGCTGACATCAGACTGACCCCATCACGCATCACGAGTCGAGACTGACACCAGACTGACCCCATCACGAGGCGAGACTGACACCAGACTGACCCCATCACGAGGCGAGGCTGACACCAGACTGACCCCATCACGGGGCGAGGCTGACACCAGACTGACCCCATCATGAGGCGAGACTGACACCAGACTGACCCCATCAAGAGGCGAGACTGACACCAGACTGACCCCATCACGAGGCGAGACTGACACCAGACTGACCCCATGATGATGTGAGGCTGACACCAGACTGACCCCATCACGAGGCGAGGCTGACACCAGACTGACCCCATCATGAGGCGAGGCTGACACCAGACTGACACCATCATGATGTGAGGCTGACACCAGACTGACCCCATCACGAGTCGAGGCTGACACCTGACTGACACCATCATGATGTGAGGCTGACACCAGACTGACCCCATCACTAGGCGAGGCTGACACCAGACTGACCCCATCATGAGGCGAGGCTGACACCAGACTGACACCATCACGAGGCGAGGCTGACACCAGACTGACACCATCATGATGTGAGGCTGACACCAGACTGACCCCATCACGAGGCGAGGCTGACACCAGACTGACCCCATCATGAGGCGAGGCTGACACCAGACTGACACCATCATGATGTGAGGCTGACACCAGACTGACCTCATCACGAGGCGGGGCTGACACCAGACGGACACCATCACGAGGCGAGACTGAAACCAGACGGACACCATCACGAGGCGAGGCTGACACCAGACTGACCCCATCACGAGGCGAGGCTGACACCAGACTGACACCATCATGATGTGAGGCTGACACCAGACTGACCCCATCTCGAGGCGAGGCTGACACCAGACTGACACCATTACGATGTGAGGCTGACACCAGACTGACCCCATCACGAGGCGAGGCTGACACCAGACTGACACCATCACGAGGCGAGGCTGACACCAGACTGACACCATCACGAGGCAAGGCTGACGCCAGACTGACCCCATCGCGAGGCGAGGCTGAAACCTGACTGACCCCATCACTAGGCGAGGCTGACACCAGACTGACCCCATCATGAGGCGAGGCTGACTCCAGACTGACACCATCAGGATGTGAGGCTGACACCAGACTGACCCCATCACGAGGCGAGGGTGACACCAGACTGACACCATCATGATGTGAGGCTGACACCAGACTGACCCCATCACGAGGCGAGGGTGACACCAGACTGACCCTGTCACGAGGCGAGGCTTACACCAGACTGACCCCATCTCGAGGCGAGGCTGACACCAGACTGACACCATTACGATGTGAGGCTGACACCAGACTGACCCCATCACGAGGCGAGGCTGACACCAGACTGACACCATTACGATGTGAGGCTGACACCAGACTGACCCCATCTCGAGGCGAGGCTGACACCAGACTGACCCCATCATGAGGCGAGGCTGACACCAGACTGACACCATCATGATGTGAGGCTGACACCAGACTGACCCCATCGCGAGGCGAGGCTGACACCAGACTGACCCCATCATGAGGCGAGGCTGACACCAAACTGACACCATCATGATGTGAGGCTGACACCAGACTGACCTCATCACGAGGCGAGGCTGACACCAGACTGACCCCATCACGAGGTGAGGCTGACACCAGACTGACACCATCACGAGGCGAGGCTGACACCAGACTGACCCCATCACTAGGCGTGGCTGACACCAGACTGACCCCATCATGATGTGAGGCTGACACCAGACTGACCCCATCACGAGGCGAGACTGACACCAGACTGACCCCATCACGAGGCGAGACTGACACCAGACTGACCCCATCACGATGCGAGACTGACACCAGACTGACACCGTCACGAGGCGAGGCTGGCACCAGACTGACCCCATTACGAGGCGAGGCTGACACCAGACTGACCCCATCACGAGGTGGGGCTGACACCAGACTGACCCCATCATGAGGCGAGGCTGACACCAGACTGACCCCTTTCACTAGGCGAGGCTGACACCAGACTGACCCCATCAGGAGGCGAGGCTGACACCAGACTGACCCCATCATGAGGCGAGGCTGACACCAGACTGACACCATCATGATGTGAGGCTGACACCAGACTGACCCCATCGCGAGGCGAGGCTGACACCAGACTGACCCCATCATGAGGCTAGGCTGACACCAGACTGACACCATCATGATGTGAGGCTGACACCAGACTGACCCCATCACGAGTCGAGGCTGACACCTGACTGACACCATCATGATGTGAGGCTGACACCAGACTGCCCCCATCACTAGGCGAGGCTGACACCAGACTGACCCCTTCATGATGTGAGGTTGACACCAGACTGACCCCATCACTAGGCGAGGCTGACACCAGACTGACCCCATCATGAGGCGAGGCTGACACCAGACTGACACCATCACGAGGCGAGGCTGACACCAGACTGACACCATCATGATGTGAGGCTGACACCAGACTGACCCCATCACGAGGCGAGGCTGACACCAGACTGACCCCATCATGAGGCGAGGCTGACACCAGACTGACACCATCATGATGTGAGGCTGACACCAGACTGACCTCATCATGAGGCGGGGCTGACACCAGACGGACACCATCACGAGGCGAGACTGAAACCAGACGGACACCATCACGAGGCGAGGCTGACACCAGACTGACCCCATCACGAGGCGAGGCTGACACCAGACTGACACCATCATGATGTGAGGCTGACACCAGACTGACCCCATCTCGAGGCGAGGCTGACACCAGACTGACACCATTACGATGTGAGGCTGACACCAGACTGACCCCATCACGAGGCGAGGCTGACACCAGACTGACACCATCACGAGGCGAGGCTGACACCAGACTGACACCATCACGAGGCAAGGCTGACGCCAGACTGACCCCATCGCGAGGCGAGGCTGAAACCTGACTGACCCCATCACTAGGCGAGGCTGACACCAGACTGACCCCATCATGAGGCGAGGCTGACACCAGACTGACACCATCAGGATGTGAGGCTGACACCAGACTGACCCCATCACGAGGCGAGGCTGACACCAGACTGACACCATCATGATGTGAGGCTGACACCAGACTGACCCCATCACGAGGCGAGGGTGACACCAGACTGACCCTGTCACGAGGCGAGGCTTACACCAGACTGACCCCATCTCGAGGCGAGGCTGACACCAGACTGACACCATTACGATGTGAGGCTGACACCAGACTGACCCCATCACGAGGCGAGGCTGACACCAGACTGACACCATTACGATGTGAGGCTGACACCAGACTGACCCCATCACGAGGCGAGGCTGACACCAGACTGACACCATCACGAGGCGAGGCTGACACCAGACTGACACCATCACGAGGCAAGGCTGACGCCAGACTGACCCCATCACGAGGCGAGGCTGACACCTGACTGACACCATCACGATGTGAGGCTGACACCAGACTGACCCCATCACGAGGCGAGGCTGACACCAGACTGACCCCATCACGAGGCGAGGCTGACACCAGACTGACCCCATCACGAGGCAAGGGTGACACCAGACTGACCCCATCACGAGGCGAGGCTGACACCAGACTGACCCCATCACGAGGCGAGGCTGATACCAGACTGACACCATCATGATGTGAGACTCACACCAGACTGACCCCATCACG